>NW_024412452.1:3996642-4102886 GCF_014898765.1 Herpailurus yagouaroundi
AAAATAAATAAACGTTGAAAAAAAAATTAAAAAAAATAAAATTAAATGAAGGGGCACCTGGGTGGCTCAGTCGTTTGAGCGACCTACTCCGGCTCAGGTCATGATCTCACGGTTTGTGAGTTCGAGCCCCGAGTCGGGCCCTGTGTTGACAGCTCAGAGCCTGGAGCCTGTTTCGGATTCTGTGTCTCCCTCTCTCTCTGCCCCTCCCCCACTCATGCTCTGCTTCTGTCTCAAAAATAAATAAACATTAAAAATTTTAAAATTAAATGAAGGCTTTGGAATCTAGGCATTAGCTTGACCACATAACTGGAAGACCAATCCCCCTTCCTCAAGTAAAATAGTTGACATAGATCAATATAAATCAAAGCAGATTTTCTAGATTGAAACCCATTTATACAATAACTATTTGGTGAAGGGATGATTATCTCCACTATTTTTCCATTTAACTGCTAATTTGGTCTGTTCTTAAACTTGAAAAGAACGAATGGTGGATTATTGCAACCTTAATGCTGTGGTCCCATCGATATTATTATAATGATTCAGTTCATCCAAACAGCAATGGGTAAATATTTTGCGGTTGTAGATTTGGCCAAAATGTTCTGTTCAATGCCAATTTCAACAGCATCTCAAGCAATTTACCTTTCAATGTGATACAGTGCCCCTTCCCATGAGGTACCTCATCAGCTCTGCCATCAGATACAGTCTTTCCAGATAAGATCTGAACCATATGCAGCTTTCTTTAGGAGCACAAGTATGACACCACACTAATGATAGCCTCCTCTGAGGATATCCATTTGACACACTCATTCAGAACATACAAATAAGGATCTTACAAAAAAGGGGGGAGGGATGGATAAGCTATTGCCCCATAACAGAGTGAAAGGTTCTGCCACATCAGTTTAATTTTGGAAAATTACTTGGTAAACAGGGCCACTCAATTCCTGGTAATATTAAGGTACAGCTATCAACTCTTTCAGCTTCCATATTGTTAAAACAAGATCAACGTCTTTTCAACTTTTGGGGGGTTGTAAGTAAAATTCAAAAGTTTTAAAATGGACTTTACAAATCTGTTTAGTATGTTATTTGCAAATTGTACTACCTCGAAGGGGGCTCCTCCAACAGAAGGCTCTAGAATCTGTCCAAATTGCAATACAGTATGCATTCCCATTGTTGCCTCCTATAAGCTCCTTCACTTTAGAAGACATACCAATTTCTTTTCATATGTCCTGGAATCTCTAGATGACCCATGGTGGCCATGCATTTACCATAGGCTTCAGATACAAGACTCTTCCCACCTCAACCCCATGCTGTATGCCATTAGCAGTTGTAGCTGGCTACACTCTGGGCTTTACTGGAAGCCGAGGCTCTTCTAGTCACTGAAACCGTGACCCTCCCTAATGGCTTGATAGTCCCAACCCCATTTCATGAATATTCTCATTGTAGCACTGATTTGTGATACCTCCTATATTAGATGCTAAATTTCCATATATAGAGAGAGACCCCTGTTTGGACTTTATTTTTTCTATTGATATTTATCTCTTCATGACTAAAACCTCCCAGAGTTAATTATTGAACCATTATAGCATACCCACTGCTAAATATTTAATAAGGTTGTTCCCCGTTCTATTTCTGATTCCCGGTTAATACTAGGGCTTATTCTGGCCCACATCTCTTCTCTTCATGGTTAAACCATTTCTCTAATGCCATATGATGACTGCTATATTGAATCTCTAGGATGATTCTGTCAAGGATTAGACTACCACCACCATATATACTTGACAGTGACCACTTATATTAAGTGCCCACTTGTGCCGTCTTACTGGTATGCCTATTAGACCAAAAGCTATTGCTGAGAATATATTGCTACAATATCTTCAGATATTGTACTTAATCTGCTTTACTTCATTTCCTTTAACTGCCTGTTGCTGGATGTTTCTGCCAACATAGTCATTCACCTGCAAGTGGGTCTAATCTTAAGTTCCCAGTCTGGCACAATTCAGGGAGGACCAAGTCCTTACTATCAACCCATTCCTGCAAGATTATATTGGGGCACTCACTACTATAATTTAAGTTGTGTAAAGCTCTCATATCCTATCACACAGAAGGAAAATTCATATATATATATATACATATATATGAATTTATATGTATATATATACACAAATATATATATATATCAATATATCAATTATATATATATATGAAAAACAGAAATATACTTTAGGAATCTCAAAAGAATTTCAGAACAGCTTCTTTGGAGACTTCTTTTTATTCTTAAGACTCTTAATGGGAGTTAAAACATTTATATTTCACAATAAAGTTTCATAGTTTTATTTTTTAATTGCATTTTATCTCTTATTCAAGTCTTGGCCGAGTTTCAAGAGGTTTACTAATTTGCATCGGTGTCTTAATTATTAGTGCATTTTGCTGAGCCTCTCCAGAAGGAAGCCAACTCTCTACATTTGGTCAGGTTCCCTTGTAAGGTAAATATGTCAGGTGTACATGAGTGAGAAGAGCCCCAAATATTGTTTTTAATCGAAGCCAAGTAATCTCAGCAGCTGTTTATTTTTTATTTGTTTTTAATTAGAACAAAGAAATAAAATTCCATTTGTTCAAAGTTAGTCTTAATTGCACTTTCTCAAATTTATTTTCCCTGATTTTATTTTCCTGCAGTTAAGTAGTTTGTAATAATACACAGTAGTATTGTTGGCTTTTATCTGTTGCCTACAGTTTAATTTTATATATGACTTTTACATTAAGGGATTTGAATTTTGTTTTATGGGTATTTGTTTTTGCTGCTGTTTTTCACTGACTACAAGTCTCCCCACATTTATTGTTTAAGGTAACATATGGCAACACCTAGTTTAATATGACAGAGCTCCTCTTATCATGTATCATTCTTCCCTTCCCCCATCTTTTCTGCCATAGAGTAGGTTTGAGTGATGAGTAGCCAACATCACTGGGTGCGGGTAGAATGTCTCCAGAAGATGGACATGGATATCCCATTCTCCCGGGCACTTATAGAGAAATGTTCTTGATTTGGAATGCAGCACAATGTATCCATAGTGCTGCCATTTCAGAAGAGGATTCCACATACCCACTGACCATTCTACACTCATTCCTAGTCTATCCTACATGATGTTGGTTGATGTACAACAGCCTATCACAGGACATTCACCAATGCACATCGCATGACCCTCCACCGCAACAGACAAATTAACGACAGCTCTTCAAGGAATTCACAGAAAATAGTGATTATATCATCTCTGTTTATTAACATACTTAATTTATTTTTTGGTCCTGAGTCATCACATCTTATATTCAATGCAGTCATTTCGATACATTGAGGACCTAAAGATACCAGGATAATTGGTAAGATCACAAGCTTTACAGTGAAGCAGGAATGGCTCCCATTTGAGCCATATCATAGCACTTAAGATCCATGTGACTTTGAACAAATTACTTAAACCTTCTGAAGTCTAATATCATCCATAAAATAGGAATATAGTGCAATCCTACTTGTGTTAAGAAGATTATATATGAGTGGTTTTAAAATTTTTCTTCTCAGCAGAATACTCTCTAAAAATGAAATTATGCATAGAACTTATATGTAGAAGCCTAACATTAAAAACAGATATTAAAAAATTAAGTATTTAGCAAAAATTTAACGTTGTTGAATCATTTATTAAAATATTTAAGAAAGAGAACACAGGGTACGTTTATTTGGAAGTTGTGGAAGTTTCTAGATGAGCCAGACTCTCTTCACTCAAGATACTTCTGATGAATGCCACACCTTTTGTTTGACATTGTAATGTATGCTGGGGGTACAGTGATAAATGGGGCAGAAAAATTCATCCCCCCCAGGGATTTTACACTCTAGTACGGCAAATGGCAATTGAGCGATAAATGTATTTATGATACCTATCTGGGAATAGTAGGTTTTTTGATGGGAATAAAAATGAAGTGATGTGCTAGAGAATGAAGAGACTTATTTCTGAAAGGATGGTAAGGTAAAGTACCTCAGAAAGGAGGTAACATTTGAACAGAAACATCCTTAACTTGAGGGATTTATGTTCATATGTGAAAGAAGAACACTGTCAATATATGGAGAAAGAATATTCAAAATAAAAGGACAACTCACCTGTGCTAAGGCAGAATTATTGTTGACCTATTTCAGAAAAAGCAAGGACACTAACGTGGCAGGAGAGAAGGAAGCCAGGGATAAGTGACATGAAATGCAATCAGAGCTAAAGGCTATACCAGGTAGGGTCTCTATAAGTTATAGTAAGGGGTTAAAATTTTATGCTGAATGAGATAAAACCCCATTGAGGGAAGTGAGAAGTGGTATGATCAGACTCATGCTTTTGGAGGATTACTGGCCTGTTTGAGAAGAGTCTTTAGAACACAAAATAGAAGCAGGAGTATAGAAGACAGGAGTTGATTTGGATCAGTGTGATCACAATGAAGAGCTATGGAGTGACATGATGTGAGACCTATTTTGAAGGAAGAACCAACAGATTTGCAGACAGATTGGATTTGAGCTCAAGGATATCTCCAGAATTTAAAGCCTGTACAAAAGAGAACCAAGCAGTGGTGGTGGAAAAGTCACAGCTCATTTTCTACAGGATTATTGCAAGGAAAGTTTGGGAACAGAGAACATTTGGAAATTCTTCTACATGTTGCCATGCGATATCCATATGGAAGTGGATCATTGGAGAAATGTTAAATATTAAGTCATCTATGCCCATATAGGTGTGGCTGTATATGCCTTGAGGAGGAAGTGTGGAGATGGGAACAGAGGTCATAAGGCTGTGCCATCCTTTGTTTTGCCTCACTTCAGTAGAGTGGTGTCTCCAGAAACTGTTTTTTTTTTGGGGGGGGGGGGTCTGTGGTCTTATTGGATGTGATGACAAAGGGACTTTTCTTGAAATGTTTTTGAAACTCAATATGGTTTTTGAAATATATTTTATAATTAATAAAAATAGCACAAGTTTCTAAGAAGCATATAAGACAACTGAAATGATATGAGGCTTGGTCCCATCAGAGGCTCCCAAATTGTCTCTCCTCACTTCATATCACCCCCAACATCACTACCAGAGTAATTTGCCCCAAACACAGAAATCCTTTATGAAATCACTTGTGGGAAAACTACCATGGAAAACATTTTGGTAAACACCTCATAAAATGAATTTTTCATATATCCTGTGATCTAGCCGTGTATATTCTAGAGAAATGCTTACTTATTCAGAAAGCAGGTACACAAATGTTTTTAGAGCCTCTGATCACAATAGCAAAAACCTGAAGCTGCATAAATGCCTGTTAGTGTGAGTGGATGAAAAAATATGGCATGTCAAACAATATAATATTTTCTAGCAGTCAAAACCAATAAACTACAGCAGCATGCAATGATGTTGACTTAGTAGTACAGTGTTAAGGGAGAAAAGTAAATCCCAAAATAACCCATAAGTGTGATACTTTTCTTCTAAAGTTATAAACCGATAAGTAAGCTTCTGAATACTGAAGTGAAAATATAATTTAAAAAATCACATTTAGAGGTGCCTGGGTGGCTCATTCAGTTGAGCGTCCGACTTCGGCCCAGGTCATGATCTCGCAGCCCATGAGTTTGAGCCCTGCATCGGGCTCTGTGCTGACAGCTCAGAGCCTGGAGCCTGCTTCAGATTCTGTGTCTCCCTCTCTCTGCCCCTCCCCCACTCATTCTCTCTCTCTCTCTCTCTCTCTCTCTCTCTCTCTCTCTCTGTCAAAAATAAATAAACTTTAAAAAAATAAAAATAAATGAATAAAAAATCACATTTAAAAACAAAAGCACGATGAACACAGGATTTAAGATGTGAACCCTGTGACTGTGGAGAGCCAGAGGATATATTGGTAGAAGTAATGTGATTCAATGCAGGTAACTGTTTAGGTCCTTGGTTTTCTGTTTGGGATAGTGGGTTCATGGGTAAATATTACATATTTTAATATATAACTATCTATCTTAAAAACTTAAAGGGAGGAGGTTACTCATGGACCAATGGATAGAACTTGTCATGGGTCAAAGATTATGATTTATCCAAGTCAGTTCAAGGTCCTTTGTAGAAAACAAAGGACTCATGTTCTCCAAAGCAGCAGAATCCAAATGTTTATTTATATAGGCCTATTTATGAAATATTATTTCCATGCCCACTCAAAATTCATACACATGATAACCTTAAAACTTATATACATATTCTTACACCTATTTATAAATTTTAAATAATTTGTATATTAGAATTATTTATGTGCTATACAATTATCTCACTTTAGTATTTTATATATTATATATACTTCAAAATAGATACTTTAAAAGAATTAAAAGATAAGTATATTAAATATTCTTAATACTAAAAATGTGTTAGAAACAGTGCATAAATTATATACAATTTTTTGAATTTATTTATTCTGAGAGAGACAGAGCATGAGCCGGGGAGGGGCAGAGAAAGAGAGAGAGAGAGAGAGAGAGAGAGAGAGAGAGAGAGAGTCCCAAGCAGGCTCTTTAGGGTCAGTGCAGAGCCCGACATGGGGCTTGAACCCATGAAACTGTGAGATGATGACCTGAGGCGAAATCAAGTGTGAGATGCTTAACTACTGAGCCACACAGGCACCCAGGCATAAATTATATAAATACATATGAAGGTAGAACTATATGATTAAAAATGGTTTATTATTTTGAATAATAAGTTTTGAAAAAATTCATCTAACTTGTTACTTCAAAATGAACATATGGTTCTAAGCCCAAAGTATTGTGATACTTGATCTTGATGGCTATGTACCTGAAAATATGTCTCATGATGAAAATGAAGAATCAAATAGAAAAATTTGTTCATTGGTTCATGTTATGAACCACATTTTACAAACTTGTGCACCAACTATACAAAGGCTTGTAATTGCTTTTGAAATTCAATATGTAAACCTTATTATACTGAGTTGTTCTTGAAAAAAAATGAAAAGCTTCCATCTTTTATTTTTTAATGCTTATTTATGTATTTTGAGAGAGTGCGCACACATGCACATGTATGTACATGAGAGAGGGAGAAGGAGCAGAGAAAGAGAGAGGTAGAGAGAGAGTCCCAAGCAGGCTCTTCACTGTCAGTGCACAGACCAAGGAGGGGCTCAGTCTCACAAACCAATAGATTATGACCTGAGCCAGAATCAAGAGTTGGACACCCAGCCAACTGAGACACCCAGGTACCCCAAAAGCTTCAATATTTTATTTTTTATATACTCTTTTTTAAGTTTTATTTATTTATTTTTTGAGAAAGCGAGAGAGAAAGAGCATGTAAGCAAGGGGAGGGACAGAGACAGAGCTAGAGAGGATCCCAAGCAGGCTTCATGCTGTCAGTATGAAGCTTAATGTGGGGCTCAATCTCATGAATTATGAGATCATGACCTGAGTCAAAACCAAAAATCAGATGCTTAACCAACTGAGCCACCCAGGTTCTGCACCCCGGTCCCTGACCCATTTTTTATTTTGACACAGGTTGAAAATTCTACTCCCAAGTTCTTTGACAGGGCAAGTTTGAAAAAAATTTATAGTTAGGGTGTGTGTGTGTGTGTGTGTGTGTGTGTGTGTGTGTAATTTTCAGAGATAAAAATCACAAAACAGAGAATATTCCCAATCACTTTTATGTTTTCTATGTTGAAAAGTTAGTTTTACTTGTAATTTTACATCTTCTTTACCTTCAAAGGTATATTTTGGCTTCTCTTTAAAAAAATACAACTAGATGGATGTTAAAAATACCTATCACATAAAAATACAGCAAAGTTGGTACATTCCTTTTTTTTTTTTTGAATATATAACTTTTTAAGCTCAGCAACTCTATAGAACTTTGTCCCAAGATAACTAGTCAACTCGTGTGTGGAATAAAGGATTTTTTAAGCCAAGTGCTGTGCTTTGCAGGTGAAGGGCCTACAAGACCACATCCAACATGTCTCCATTAACTTTGTAAACTCTCATTCGTCTGGTCACAGCCTCCTTCCTAAGCCACATTTGGGAGCCTTTCCTCTCTTCTAGATGCACCATGTACCTGAACTTTTCCCACATTCCACCTATTTTTCTGAGCATGGTAAATTCTTGGCAACCCCCTTTCTCTAGAAAACTCTCACTGATTCACCAACATTCAAAATACATGACAGTACTTCTTTGAAATCTTTCTTCAACTTCCTATGAATAATTAATCTTTTTTGGTGGTCTATGTATTTACAGTCACTGACTAATCTCTACACAGTGCATATCACAATATATTATGGTTATCAGTCCATATGGCTGCTTCCCCTGCCAGACAGTGATCAACCCAGAGGAACTCAAATTTTCTAAAATATGACCAATTTTATTTAACTCTATACTTCCTCTACAGTATCTGGCATATAGAAAGAACTCAATAAATCCTTGTTAAATGATTAATTAACTAATTAATTAATATACAAGTGCTTCAGTAAGTCCGTGATTGGTTAAATGGAATGTGAAGAAGGGACATTGGATTCCGGTGAAAATTCTGAGATAGTAACATAATTTTATCAAGTTTGGGCATTGAATCTATTTGGATAATGAAGATGGTACCAATACATGCTTTACAATCATCCTTGGGGTATTTTGATAAACAAGCAAAATAGCCCATCTTATTTCAACTTCTTATCAACACATGTTGAGTAGAAACATCGTGTGATTGACCCTGAGAATTGAAAAACTAAATGATAATGAGAAAAATTAGTGCTAGGTATAGTAAGGATATAATATACTATAACAAAGATAGTGGCATCCAAGAGCTATTATTCTCATAGAAAACAACCAGAAATCATCCAGTTAGCAACAATCAAGTCAGAACATGCCTGACACATGTCCCAAGAAAGCTAAAGAAGAAAATAGGAATAACTACCTTCTGATGTTTTTATGAGGTAGAATTGTTAAAAGGGTTTTATCGGCGCACCTGGGTGGCTCAGTCGGTTGAGCATCCTACTTCGGCTCAGGTCATGATCTCACGGTTTGTGGGTTCGGCCCCTCACCGGGCTCTGTGCTGACAGCTCGGAGCCTGGAGCCTGTTTCAGATTCTATGTCTCCCTCTTTCTCTGCCTCTTCCCCACTTGCGCTCTGTCTCCCTCTGTCTCAAAAATAAATAAACATTAAAGAAAATACATGTAAAAAAGGGCTTTATAAATTTAAAAACACCATCAGTTGAAAAAAAAATGTTCAGAGTGTTACAGGGGAAAAGTTTCAACAGGCCAGTGGAAATAAATACTCTTTATTCTAGAGAGTAAATGGATAGCAGTTGGGCTGGGCCTGGAAATGATTCCATACCCTGTAGTCACATACATAAAGCATCACAGTTGTGAAGCTGCCTCCATGCCAAGACATGATGGATGACAAGGGAGCTTTCATTTGTCCATAAGAGCCAACATTAGAGCTTGGAGGGCCTTAGCTCATACCACCATTTAGGATCCCCTGAAAATTAAAGGTTCTGAAGGCCCACACTGTCGCTTTATTGAGAAACATTTAATGTATTGACTCATCTTCAAAAATGATGGGTGATGTTGTGTGCCCAGCCATGACATCTTTTTCTAATTTGATGTATTAATTAATGATACATCCAGCCTCATTAAGTGATCACCTTAATTATGACAATGGATAACTACGATCATTAAACCAATGACATCTGTCACCATCAGCCACATGAGTAATGAATGAATTATAAGATCAAATTTATATCAACTTCCTAATGTCTGGTGATTGAGAGTGAGTGGTGACATAGCAGGGTTAAGAACATATCTCAGAAGCTTTAAAGATAAAACATGAGATAGTATTTGTTCTAATTCTCCATAACATTAATGGAATGAGGTAATTCATCTCCTAAGGTGGATACAGTGAGGGAAATATTCATGAACCATCCAAATCAACATATTCAACCAATCTCTTGTTTTCTCCACCAGTGGTATAGACCAAGTGAAAAGTCAGAATGTAACAATGGCTGTCTGAATATTAAAATTTTTTCTTCATAACCCGTCACTCCTCATTGCTTTTTTAGATATCTCTATTCAACTGCTATCTGTCCAAGCAAGTGATATGTAGCAACCTCCTCTTCCTTTCAGGGCCTGGCCTTCCAGACTGCCTTGCCATTGTCCAATATCAAAACTAAACTCCCCTGTCCTATGTCGCCTGACAGGATCTGTCTTCTTTTTAAAAGTGTCAAGAAGTAATTTTTAGTAATATTGCAATAAATTTCTCATATTTTGACAAAACTGACTAGGAACAGTGAACACACTGTCATAGATCCAATTATTTTTGAATTCTGAGCTGAACCAGCAAACTGATGTTCAACAGAAATAAATATAAAGTTCTAAGTTCAGACAGCAAATATCAAAGGAGATGATGTCACACTTCTAGAATCCCCTTTTCTCTCTCTCTCTTGACTACTGGGCAGCTCAGAATAACTTGTGTAGTCACTTCCCTGGATACCATTATTAAATTATCCCTCTGAATGTTTTTGTCTTGTATCATTTTAAGTTTTATATTTCACTTAAAATACAATTTAATTTTTTTCTTTATTTTATACTTCCACATGTTTTGTTATAATTGTTCTCAATGTTTTAGAAGTCGGTGGAATGCAATTGAAAATTAATTAAGAAAAGAGAACTAGAATAACTTAGATCAACAACCATTCCTATGTAAAAATCACAGAGCGAGGTGTTAATAGTAAGTTAGTGTGAATACAAGTATGTCTAGCTCTTAATAATTAGTATAAATGAGAGTCAAATGTATACATCAGAAGTAGTGCTTTCACCATACTCTGTACTGATTAGACCATATTTAGAATATTAAGTTTGAATCTAAAAAACATATAATAAGAAATCTGTTAACTATTGGTGATACATTCCTTCCACCAGAGTAGTGGTAGGAGGGAAAAGTTTGCCTTGAAAGGCTTTGAAGTCATCTTGGCAACTCTGTCACATAAGCCCCCGGAGGGAGTCCTCCATATAAAGTACGTTAGATTCAGATTGAGCTGAAGAAAATACATTGGTTTATCAGTACACAGTACAGATTCAGCCAACATGTGTCCATCTAAAATGCTTCTTCATGTTTCTGCTTTCTTGTTGCTTTTGAGGTTGTCAGATGGGATGGGGCTAATAATGTTCATAAAATATTCCAAAAATTTTAAACATGAACACAAGTAAACCATGCATGCAGCAGATCAGCAAACACATGAATACACAGATTGAGATGACTATCACTGAGCTAAGGTAACTTCCTATGAATGGAAAAGAATTAATCAGCTTTACTCTGGAGAAAGCCATGGTAAAAGCCTTGGAGGTTGAAAGTATGTGAATAGCAGGTTTGTTTGGTTTTGGTTTTGATTTTGTTTTGAATTAAGAAGAGACTCAGAGTAGGTGAATAGATGGACTAAATGTCTTCTAATTTTACCCCAATTTAACTTCAGAGTGTGATAGATTACTGTGGCATTTCCCAAAACAGTAACTCCCATTTTTCTATCATCCTTAAAATATGATTTCAATTCTTATATCTGGTAATCAAAATCCTCCAAGATCTGACCTCAATGAAAGTACTCTATTGCCCATTCTGACTCAATAAAAAACTTGGATAAAAAGAGGCATCTATCTATCCCCCCATTGTAGAAAGATTAAACAATGTAACATAAGGAAAGGACATAGTTATTGAGAAGCAGCTATCATCATCATCATCATCATCATCATCATCATCATCATCTTCATTATTTTCTTCCTCAGGTGTTGTCATTTCACAGTTTTTATTGATCTCTTTCCATAAAGTACACACAATTCTGGGCACTGGAGAGAGAGAGTATTAGTCTATTCATTCTGAATAAAAGAATTGTAATATTAATACATTTATTTTAGATAATTTTAATGTTTTGCTACTCTTTACCTTTAAGACAGGACATGAGTCACAAGAAAACCATTGATATTAATGGTAACAACAACAAAAAACAAACAAACAAGCTCTACTTTGTTTAGTGTTCTGAGGCTAATGTCAATGTAGCCTCCCCACCTTACCTCTCTCTCTGATCTTGAGTAGTCCTTAGTCCTCGAGAAAGGCAGAATCAGAGTGGTTAGGATTTTATATTCTGGAGCCTAATGACCTAAGTTTGAATCCTGGTTCTGTCATTGACTAGCAGTGTGACCTGGGGCAAGTTACATTCTTTCTCTGTGCCTCAGTTTCCTATGTTGTAAAATGGTGTTTCTAATAATGTGTCTACCTTATAGAGTTATTGTGAACATTAATGAGGTAAAATCCTTAAAATAGGTCTTGGCACCTCATATGTTCCAGATGGGATGATGCTGATGATTATGACAATCACAATGATGATGGTAAAGTGAGAATTACCTTTGAGATGGTTACCTGAAAGATGTCCCATAATAAATACAAATATAATTACACTTACTAGGCTGAGATTACTGAGACAAAATAATAGACTTAGATATTTATGGCAAGATTAAAATAAGAACCACAAAAACAAATATATCTCAGTGAGCCTTTAGTTAAAAATAAGTTACTAAAAGCTCTTCTACCTCCTCACAGCCCCAAAAAATCAGCTAATGAAAGTATATTAGATATCTATTGCTATGTAAAAGATTAACCCAAATCTTAGCATCTTAGGGGCATCTGGGTGACTCAGTCGATTAAGCATCAGTCTCTTGATTTCCACTTGGATCATGATCTCACAGTTCCTGAGTTCAAGCCTTACATCAGGCTCTGTACTGACAGCTCAAAGCTTGGAGTCTGCTTTGGATTCTGTGTCTCCCTCTCTGCCCCTCCCCGGCTTGTTCTCTCTCTCTCTCTCTCTCTCTCTCTCTCTCTCAGTAATAAATAAACATTAAAAAAATTTAAAAGCAAAATTTAGCATCTTATAAAAATACATTTATTATTTCATAATTTCTATAGGTCAGGAATTTGGGTATGGCTTAAGTATGTCCTGCTCAGAGTGTCCCAAAACATTGCAATCACGTTGTTACCCAGGTTCACAGCCATTCCAAGTTTCAACTGGCACAGGATTTGCTTCAAAGCTCAGTCAGTGGTTGTTAGTAGGATTCAGTTCTCTGAAAGCTGTAGGACTGTGAGCCTTAGCTCTTCACTGGTTGTTGGCTGAAGATCACGGGCCTCTCCATTAGACCCCTCATAACATGGCAGCTGGCTTCCATCTGAGCAAACAGAGAGCAAGTGAGGATGAGCTCTAGAAGCCTGAATCTGTCATAGCCTAATCTCGGAGTTGATATCCCTTCACTGTGGTCAAATTCTATTCCTCTGAAGTAAGTCACTCAGTCTAGCCCTCCCTCATGGTAAGGAGATTAAATCGTGTGAGAATGGTGGAGGGGGGTGTGTATCACTGGGGACCATATGAGAAACTGCCTAACACAACCTTATATGAAACATAATCGGCTCATAGATTGCTACCATAGGAGGTTTGATATTCTGTGCATACTTATATAACTTGACTTAGTTGGTCATGAAGTGACCAGGCAGCAATCCTTCAGTAGCTCTAGTTAGAAAGGATGGTGAATATGAAATGTCTATTGTATATTTTTGTTTTTTATATTTTGAAGAGGGTAGGGAAAAGGTGTATTTCAAGGTTGGACTAAACTTAGAAATGCTTTATTTTCCCAATCTCTAGAATCTTTGAGAAGAGGATAATATAATATTCTTCCTACTATTATATCATAGATCAAACAAGAGAGAAGGAGGGAAGGAGGGAAGGGAGAGAATCAGAACTGAGGGGGCACATAACAGAGAGCACAGCTTGGCAGACACTATTCCCACTTTGTAATTTGTAACTCCTTTTCATATTTACAACATTCCTGGGTAGGTCCTATTATTTTTCTCTTTTTGCAGATGAGGAGACTGAGGCATAAATAGATAAAACAACTTGCCTAAGGTTCTAGGCAAAGTGAGGATTGTTAATGGCAAAGCTAGTATTTGAGCAGAGACATCAGGCTCCAGATCCAGCACACCAAACCATTGGTGAAGATGCTCTACTTAAAATGTGGTTGTACCAGTGACCATTCCATCCTTTGTTCATACAACAAGAACAGCACAGGGCAAAGGTAAAATCAATGGGCTTGAACACAAAAGAACATTCAAATAAGCCAAAGCAGAGGCATTTTCTTTAGCTGTCCTTGGTTATAGTTTCACCAATTGCCCATGAAGATGAACACTGTTCAGGTGAGTCGTTTGTTGGTGTTATGTAGTTATAACCAATTTAAATATATAGTTTATTATTCTTATTCTATGGGGTGAGTTCAGTTACTCTCAAGTAATTTTTTCATTGACAGTATAAAGCTCCTATAAATGAGACTTTATCTGGGATTGTAACAAACGAGCAGATAAATTTTGACCATAAAGTATTATATTGTTGTCTGTAGTGGGAAAAATTTATAATCTGTAATTCATACATAGTGATACCTTAAAAAAGACTTATTCTTGCCTTACTGTGTAAACATATTTCTTCTCTCTCTCTCTCTCTCTCTCTCTCTCTCTCTCTCACACACACACACACACACACACACACACACACACACACACACACTTCTTGTTAATTGACAGGGTAGTAACAAAGGGAATAAAGAAATTTGCAAAGTCAAATTATCCCCCAAAAGTGCACTGAATTTCAGTTATGGTCTTCCAAAATTTACTGAGCATTCAGTTTATTCCAAGGAGTGTTCTCTTGATACCCTAGCTCAAACACAGCCTTATTTTCACCACTCAGGGCACTATAACACTAATGCTGTAGAAGTTAATCAGGTTTGAAAAAAGATGATGGTCATGACGTATGTGTGTGTCCATATGAGGCATAAGACACACCAGGTGATTCTGAGAAAGAAAATAATGAAGAGCAGATTGCTAAGCATATAGAAGAGGGTGAGTGCAGGGGAGAATAGAAGGACTAAGTCACCTCACCCTGCTGCTTCCCTTCCTGCTTCCTCTGTTTCCCTCCCTTTCTCCTACAAAAGATTACGTGTTCCTTGGGGATTTTCAATTAAACAGGAACATGAATACATTAACCTTTCTTGTTTACAATACATCCATCAGAACAGCCTTGGCATGCCTTTGAATTCCAAAGCTAGGCTCTAAAGGAAGCTACTATGATATCCAGCAAATGCAAAAATTTGTCCAGATAAGGCTGGAAGAACCTACAGTATGGTGCATAAATGAAAAGACTTATTTTTAAAAGGGTATTTTAAAAGTTAAGTTTCTAGTTGGAAGAAAAGTGCCAGAACTCTGTGCTTATCTGAAGAAATTTTCACTAAAATAAGATTATACTAAATAGCCTCTATCCATATTTTAACTATGATACACATGGGTGAAGCTCTCCTTATTTACTCAGTGGTTTCACAGGTACTCCTCGCAACAACCTGGGAAATAGGAGAAATGAAGGGAAAAGAAAGGAAGTAGTGTTAATTGAGATATGTATCAGGCTCTATGTTAGGGGCAAGTATTTTTATATTCCCATTTTTATAGATGAGAAAGTCAAGATCTAGTAAAGCTAAATGCCAGCTACAGGAGCTCTTAAGGTAGACATTTTTGGGTTTTGTGGACAGGATAGGTCTTTGATGTATGGGACTGCCCTGAACATTGCTGTACATGTTGGGTGTCTGACGGCCCTGAATGCAAAGTAGCATTGTACTCCCCAATCAACCTGACAACTAGAAGTCTCCACATGTTTTCACATGCCATCCATTAGCGTAGGTATGGGAAGAGGGGCATACACACCACCTCTGAGGATTGGGACTGCAGACTGCATTAGCTGACACAGAGCTCTCTTTGCCCATATCTGCTGAGAAGTTTTCTTGACTTTCTTGCATTGGCATAGACAGGATTGCTGGCTTTGTCACGCTGAAAGAGTTGGGACCTAGTCTAGAATCAGAACTTGCATTGTGTGGGTATGAATGAGCAACACCATTTAGGGGTTGGCCGTTGTAGGAAATGAGTGGAGTAGGAAGAGAAAGAAAGTTCTGCACAGGGTCGTTGTCCTGGGTAAGGAGTTCGAGTGTGGTTCTGGGAAGCAGGGCAGGGTTCATTTATGGTGTCAGTTTGGGTCCAAGATACCAAGACAGAAATAGAATGCAAGGGATTTGTTAGGGAAATGCCTATGAAGGTAGAGCAGAAAGGACAGGCAGGGAAAGTCTTCAGACGTGGTTCCAGATCTCAACTCATGTGAAGGGAGAGATGGAATCAAGAGGATTGAATAAGAAGAGGCTTGACTACAGAGCAGTTTTGAGAAAGTCTCAGTCAGGCAAGAGATGGACCTAGACAGTTGCCTGTCAGAGTTTCCTGTGAGGCAGAAATAACTTTACTCAGACATTGCTGGAGGCAGCCTAGGCATGAATGCTGACGCAAATCTAGAGGTTGAACCCCAGGGGCTCTCAGCAAACCATACTGCTCACAGCAGATTCTCTCTGGAAGGGGATCAGAGCAGGTACTTCATGGCTGCCTCCATCATGCTTCAGAGGGAGGGTCCTCAGGGGAAGGAATAAGGTAGAAAGGGAATGGGTGGGCATTACTGTGGAGACACAAAGTGTGTTCTCTCTGTATAAATAAATAGAAAATGACCATAAGGGAAGCTCTTAATGGCCACCCTTGTGAAAACAGAACTAAATGCCAAAACAGCCCTCTCTGTCAACCTATGCAAGCAAGACCAACATTACTTGAAGGTGGAAGATGAAGCCAGATACCAGGGAGGATGGGGAAAGACCAAGAAGGTGGCGGGGGGGAGGGGGGGTCGCTGTCCCAAACTAACTCCTCCACTTATATCTTCACTTCTACCTTATAGCATTCTACCTTTTATTTACTGGGTTATGTGAGGCCAGCAGCCCAATTCCATTCAAGAACATCTTTCATTTTGAATTTATCTATTGATGTGCTTATAATCAAAAGTATTCTCCCAAAGTATTTAAGAAAATGTATGACTGGAAGCAGTATACCACACATATTAAGAACCCAGATGGGGCTCTTGGGTGGCTCAGTCGGTTAAGCGTCCGACTTCAGCTCAGGTCATGATCTTGCGGTCCGTGATTCGAGCCCCGCGTCAGGCTCTGTGCTGACAGCTCGGAGCCTGGAGCCTGTTTCAGATTCTGTGTCTCCCTCTCTCTCTGACCCTCCCCCGTTCATGCTCTGTCTCTCCCTATCTCAAAAATAAATAAACGCTAAAAAAAAAAAAAAAAAAAAAAAAGAACCTAGAGCACTCTAGTGAAACTGTCTGTAAACAGCAAATTACTATTCTCTAAGCTATAAGGAAGATCATGGATAATAACAAAACCTGCAGCTGAAAAAGTAGGTTCCTGTTAGTGGAGAGATCTAGGTGGAAGAATAAGATACAGCAGCTAGAAGAAATGGACACAAATACAGTTCATCACATTTTTGCTGAGAGCCACTACTACATACAGAGTATATATAGAAGTGTGGCTTAAACCAGTGGTTCTTGAAGCATGGTACTCTGACCAGCAGCAACAGCATTATCTTGTTAGATGTGCAAAGTCTTGGGCCCCACTCCAGAAATCCTGAATCAGAGATTCTGAGATGGGGGGCAACAACCTGTGTTTGAACAAGCCTTCCAGAGAATTCTGATACAACTCTGTCCCCAAGCTTGGGAACAACTGGCCTAAATCATATTTTCACAGTAACCTTCATAATCTGACCTCTCTGCCTGTGTTAGTGTTACTTGGACCTTGGCTTATCTTTTCCCTTTTCCCTTCAAGTTAGACATACCCTACACTCCCATTTACCTCATTCCACCACACTCTCATCAACACTTACTACACACACGCACACATTCACTCAGGGACCACACAATTGATTTTTAATTTTCCATATATATATTCCATCTATCTTCATAAAAAGTTTACAGGCTCACATCAATTATCCCCACAGTCTGGACCTCAACCTCATCCAACAGTCTTCCAAGAAAAGCCCATTTCCCCAAGTGTAAGAAGATAATATCTTACCTTTCCTCTGTAAGTAGACATAGGTCACACCTATGGTTAGAAAGTATCTTCCTATTTTGATGAGTACTAGAATAAGGATTGTTTTGGGTTGGAGACAGTGTGGGTAGTAGAAAGTGGTAAATCCATTTTGACACCTGCATTTTCCTAAGAAGTGTGAAAAAAAAAAAAGTGAGCGTGTATGTAAAATGATCTTCAAAGGGGTGTGGTTGAAAGAAAGGGATTGAAACACTAGAGCTATCATTTGAGGATACTTTTACTGCAAACAGCAGGTAAAATGGGGTCCTAACAATTCCAGGTAAATTCAGAGTTCTTTATGTGGTGAGCTGGATAGCGTTATGCTTCGTGCATTTTCCTTTTTATTCCTTTTGTTCCTTGTTGGTGATCTCCCTCAGCCTTTAGTGAAATCTTAGCCTCCACTAGTTGTTAAGAGAAAACAAGAAATGGACTTGTTTTCAGGAAAAAGAAGAACACTTCTTGGGGGCCAGTGTGGTTGTAGCAATAATAAACACTGTAAGAGACCCCAAGTATATGGTGAACTTTGTGGGGAACTGTAAATCCACAGTTCACTTGCCTATGGATTCTCCTTCATGCTTCCTGACTTTAGCAGATTCTAAAAGCAATGGAAATTAGAGTCCAAAATATAATTTTAAGTCATTTACGTGGTTTGCATGACGCCCATAGCATGTGTTTCAAATTGCTTCCGAAAAGCAACTTTCAGTACTGCAAAAATACAGTCATGAATTGTTGGCTGAAATTAGCTCCCTAACTTAGCTATAGGAGCATAATTACTCACATCAAGGAAAAGCAGACCAGACACACAAAGAACTTGTTGAGGGGAAAAAAATGCACCACTGAGCCCTGGTAGACTGAACACTGCTAAATGGTTTTGTCGGATCCAATTTTGATGATTATTTAGCAATCTCCTACCCGCAGCATCAAAGTTCCCAGGGCATATCCTAAATCGAAGGATATTTGTAATAAAAAGATATAAGCCTCCAACTCTCATTTTTACCAAACATTAATAAAAATCGAATTAGAAGCAAGTGCCTTGAAAGGCTACTGGCAAAAGGTTTGAGGATTGTAACAATGTGAATCTGATAAGAAAAGGAAATGCTCTTCTTTTTTTCTTCCTTTTTTATTATAGTAATAATATAAAAAAAAACTTCTTTTTAAAAAAAAAAGTTGTGAAAAGGGCAAAAAAAAATCTCACATTCTAATATACCTAGAAAGAATGGATTCTTTTTTTTTTTCACTTTGCAGAGAATACACAGATCTGAAAGGCAGCTACCATGATTAAAAGCTGCACAACTACCTCAAACCACAATAGAGATTCTGACTCCAAATGCCCTTTTCATTATTCTTAATGAAATGCAACTTCATTTTCCCACACTCTTGAAATTGTGTTAGCTGAGAGTTCAAACATGCAAATGAAGCCAAACACTCAAAAGAATACCTCCATTCTCTGTTTCCAAAGGCCATGTGAGGACACCAGCTTGTGCCAAGTGAACACATGGGAGGCAGAAAAGGAGGATGATGGATTATTAACTTTTTACTTAATCTCTTTTGGACTTAGACTGGTTCTCTGGCTGATTTTGTCTTCATATACTCTCATGAATATAGTTAAACTGGTTTTAGATCCCATCAAACCAAATTTTTCAGAAAGACTACCATTTCAGATTGATTTCCTTCTAGGACCAATGCCAAGGTCCTTAGAGGTCCCTTTGTGCTCTCCTATTTTATCTAAATACACATACCATGTTGTTCCCAGAGGTGCAGCAGAAAGATCATTGGATTCGGCATTGGAAGACCTGAGTCACAAGTCCAGGCCAAAGGATTCCTTAATCTATGTGTGCTCTTAACTGGAAGGACATAATACAAACAGGAGAATGCTCCTATTACCCTTATATGGGTTAGCAACACCGAACAACTTGATCATCCCGTTTATTGTATCCCTCCTTGTTTCCTTGCCTTATTTCTCAATATGAAAGGAGTTTGAGATGATGGGCAGGTAGAGTTAAGGATGCAGGGTAGAGGGTTTAGAAGAAAGTTTGGCATCAGACCTAAGGGGTGACTTACACCTCTTACAAGCCCAGAAGACTACACATACATGACTTCCTCTATCATCTTACTCCTTCCCCACCAACCCCCAACAGGCTTGCCATTGATAGAGCAGCCTTGTTTCTGTTCCTTGATATCATCAAGATCCTTCCAAACACAGTATTTTTGTTCTTGCCAGAACACTTAGCCTGGAATGTTCTGTTTCCAAATTTTCATGTAGCTAGCTTGTCCCCATTGTTCAAGTCTGCACTTTGATCTCCCCTTTTAAGAGGATCCTATCTGATCCACTCTTCTAAAATAACACCTACACACACATACACTCTCTCTAGCCTATTATCCTCTCTTACCTTCCCC
The DNA here is from genome assembly GCF_014898765.1 of Herpailurus yagouaroundi. Lineage (NCBI taxonomy): Eukaryota > Metazoa > Chordata > Mammalia > Carnivora > Felidae > Herpailurus > Herpailurus yagouaroundi. Next base: position 4,017,055 of record NW_024412452.1, read on the forward strand.
ATAGTACTTATAATTCTCTAATTTTATTCTGAGTATTTCTTTGTCCATTGCCTGTCTCTCTCTGATCACACTAGAAGGGAAACATCATTTGAACAGAGATATTGTCCAATTTGTTTACTGCCTTATCTTTAGGGTCTAGAATATTGTAAAATCTGTCTCACCATTGAGTTCTCATATTGCCTTGTGTTCAGTTGCTCAAAATACCTAGATCAAAAAATGTATTATTAGAAGCATTAGAAATGATCCATGCCCCTGGTTTGCTTATAGTTAAGTTGTGAAGACTTGCATTAAATATACAGAAAACTTGATAGTAAAAGTTTTAATACGATTTCAAGAAAAACAAAAACAGAGACCCGTCACAATGCCTAATGAGGGAGCAGAGTAACAAATAGGTATTTTTTTTATGCCCCCTAGGACAAAAGACCCCTAGAGAATTTTGTTCCTTTGATCTATTTTTAGAGACAAATGGGAAATATATTCTTAAAGCTCTTTTTCTGAAAATGGATTTCTTCACATGTTTTAAAACTTTTCCTTCTGCTCCTGTGATGGCCCCTTAGCTTATTATTTCCATTAAAGTGAAAGCACTAATGGTTGACATTCTCAATGACGTTTTAAAGATACTTGGAATTACAGGATTCAGATTTGTCTGCTTCCTTCCCCTTGCCACATGAAGCATTTATTTAGTTGAGCCTATTCTTCACTGGCCTGAGAAATCAACATTTGGCACCTTACATGAAGTAGCCCCGGGCTCGTTCAGAAAATTGACTTTTGTTAAGAAACTGGAAATAATCTTGGGGTAATATCATTTTCTCTGATATGGTTTCCAACCATACATTGGACATATTATGGATATATTGCACATATATACCCCCAGTTTCCATTTGAGAGAAACACTCAGCATGTCTACCACTGCAGAAGTGCTAGGAGATTTCTTATTCATGTTCTGTCACACAAGATAGCGCCCCCTTTCCCACAGCTGATTAGATGGTACCAGTGGCCCTAGGGTTCATAAAGTAGCTGACCTCATCTAAACTTTCTGATCCTCATAGTTGTATTCTCTAATGTAAAATTATGATCCTGGCCTTTTTTTCACCAGGCTGCCATGTCTCTGTGTCATATTCACATGTGAGTCTGAGAGATCAGAAGAGTTCTACTCCAAGATTTCAAAACTTTTGGTGGATCCAAAACAAGAAAAATGACTATTTTAAAATATAGCAATTTTGTCTAGTTCTGCTAACAAGAGAAACAATTCACTTGTGGGGAGGGGTAATTCTTCTCTTACTTGAGGATCCAGGTTATTTGGTTACCCAGAGGTAAGGTCTAGAGCCTGGACTAGAAGAGAGAGGCCTGATTAATGCTGCATAAAACATAACATGTTGCCTTTACTTGGGAGAGGGTAAGCCATTAATTACCTTTCTTCAGTGGGACCTAGAGAAAGGAGATTTTGTTTTTCCACTTTCTTTTTCCTTTTTTTTTAATTTATTTTTTTATCATTTTTTTTCTTTTTTCTCACTTTATATCCAAAGGTGAAAGAAGATATAAAAGCAGAGACTAAAGAGAAATTAGATGGATAATATGCTACAAGGGCCTTAGCAGAAAAACTAGTCCTTAGGAAGTCCCTGTGAGGATAGATTTTTTTTTTGTCTAATGAACTCTAATAGCAATTCAGCCCAGTACTGTGGCTTGAGTTAATTTTTTTTCATTCTTTCTCCATTAGTAAATGCATCTGTTGCTGCCAAGACTTCAGTAAAATTTATAAGACACTAGAAGTTTGTATCAGTAGTGCTACCTTAGTGGCAAATATTTATGGAGAGACTTCAGCAGCATGGAGAGGACTTGAGTCAGTAGGAGACTAGAACCTTGTAGGGTTTCCACCAGCATAGACGCGTGCACATTTGCTGAGTCTGGGAGGCTTATACCCAGAGAGGAAACTGAACATCCTGAATTCACAGCATGGAGTTAAGGCAAAGGGTATTCTTAGGAGGTGGGGCAATTTAGAGAAACTCAGTTGACATATGTAAAAGTGCTTCAAAGTCTTCATTACAGGAGTGTTTTAAAGATTGTCAGTCCTTTAAGGGTAGATTTAAGGGCTCCAAGCAATGTATCCACATGGTCATACACTTGGGTAAAACTTGTATGAGATTTTAACTAGGTTTGGCTAAGACCCCTGTCCTCCCACTTTGATTTCACACCCCCATTCTACTCACTGCCTTGTACAATAAAATGGGAGCAGAATGGAATCTTTAGGATATTGTTAAGAGAAACTTCGGAATATTACTGCATCATGAAAATGCATTATGAAAAACATTATGAAATGTTTTAACAAAACAATAAATTAGAAACATTTTAAAGATATTGTAGCATATGCTGTGGGACCCCACCCATGTACCCCCGGGTCTTCATATTGTAGTGCCTAAAGCTGATGTCCAACTGCCATTATTTGCTTTTTTTCCCCTGGGATCTTTTATTGGCAGCCAAAGAATATCAATATTAGTCTGGGGTAACTAATCTCAAAATGACTGAGGATGCTGACATCCTTCAGCTCCCACACACTTAATCATTCAGATTGGATACATCTGAAGCACCTACTTATACTGGCTCCCCAGGTTTCCAAACTGGTTTAAGCTCAGTAACCCACAATGGTTACTTGCTTGATAGCATTACCTTTCATTCTCTTTCTTTTCTTCCCTATGGCTTTTCTCCACTTCTTACTGATACTTCCAGGAATCAGTGCCCAAATTACACTACTTACACTGAAATCCTTATTTCAGATCTGCTTCTAGGAGATACCAAACTAAGATTAGTACTCTCTTTTGTCATCTTTCCATCAATTTTTTTAACTGAGAAAAAATCAGGTAAAAATAATGGAATATGTATGAAACAGAAGTTGTAAATAAGATTGATAAAGTCAATATAAATCATTCTGACAAAAAATGAATTGTAACAAACATATTCTTCAGAGCATACTGGAGCAGTATTTCTTTAAGAGGTATTCTATTTTGAATAGAAATAATAATACGCTGTTGGATTTTTGTTTTCTAATTGATGAAGAATTTTTAATCATAGGAACACATTAGAAAAATATGAATTTTCTGCTGATTTGACACACTCACAGAACATGAGACTAAGAATAAACCACCATAATGAGGACATGGGTGACACATGGGTTAATGAGCATTATCAATTAAAGGAGTGTTTAAGATGAGCCATTTCACATGAAAATCTGAAATGCCCAGAAATTGTGCAGTCTCTTGTGGGGAGAAGCAATCTTCCAGGAGCCCTGAGCATCTTTGCATGTTCACACTGGGTACAGTAAGAATGCAAACCTTGGCAACTCTTTATCTGGGCCATTTCTCAGGGTTGTGTTTAGAGTGAGGAAACTTGAAGGATGAGGTAATGTCTCCCCTTGGACAAATAGCGGGCTTACTTTCATGTACTATAAACGTGGTGAATCCCTCAAGCTTTCCTGCAATACAGCTCACGGCAGGTGCATGCATCCATAAGATCTTTGTGTGACCCCCATAGAAGGTATAGTGAAGCTGCCCAAACCTGTACAAACCTACATTAATCTCTAGCTACTGCTTTTGCTGTGACTAATAAAATCCTTTGTCCTTTGCCTCTGACCCACCATAAGGTCTCTGTTGCAATTCCTAATCTCTGCCACTGAAGCACAGAGACAGCTACATGCAATACACAAATGAATGGACGTGGCTGTGTTCCTATAAAACTAATCATGGACACTGAAATTTTAATTTCATGTAATTTGGTTGTGCCATAAAATATTTTTCTTTAGATTTTTTCCCCAACCATTTAAAAGGCAAAAATCATTTTAAGCTTGCAGGCTATTATTAGTAGGTTCCTGATTTAGACCTAAAAAAGAAGTAGATAAACTAGATTAAATATAGCCATTGAGTAGGCCAATCTGAAAAATTAAAATGATGCCAGGTATGAATGTGAATGCTATAAAGAAAGAGAACAAAAGGAAGGTGTTTTATTCTATAAATGCATATTTTCAAGACTGCATGCTTGAGTATGTCTATGTTCTGAGCATATCTATCATTTCTCCTATTCTCGGGGATACTGCGATGAAAATAAGTCAGATTCACATTGCCTCATCTTCTCCACCTTTGGGATTCACTACTGGACTGAGAGGCAGGGAGATGCACCCTTTCATAGTATTGTACTCAACAGATGAGTATTGTAGTTGCTGGGGTGACATGTTGTCTCAACTGTTCCTAATTATTGCCAAAGTGATTTAGGTTGTCTTGAGTAAGGAGTCAAAAGAGGCTTCTCTACATTCTATCAAAGGTTCTCATGATACACCAAGAAATAATGTAATATAGAGGAAAACATGATGCTGGATCTGGGTGAATATTCCAGTTCTACAGATTATTGTATGATTGTGTACAAGGTAATTATCCTTTCTGACCTCCATTATCCAATCTGAAAGATGGAAATAGTAGTACTATCTACTTCACTAGACTTGTGGGGAGATTAATGATATGACCTATATAAACTACCTACCTAACCTCTATCCCCTAAACAAGTAGTTAATGTGTTAAAATTATCTATCACTCCTTCCCGCCCTCCCCCCCAACCCACATCAAGTCCTTGCCCCTAATGAAGAACTTTCACAGTTTGCTTCAGGTCTGGTCCTCATTCATGTTTTCATTTTTCTATTCGGGCAAGTGTAAATCATGCATTATGCCAGGTGCTGGAATTACACAGATGGAAAGCACCATCCCTACTCTCAAAATTTCAGTGTTTGCCTGATGGCTGGGTGGCTCAGTGGGTTAAGCATCTGATTCTTGATTGGCTCAGGTCATTCTCCAGACTCAGGAGATTGAGTCCTGTGTCGGGCTCTGTGCTGAGCATGGAGCCTGCTTGGGATTCTCTCTCTCCCTCTCTCTCTCTGTTCTTCCCCTACTCACGTTCTCTCTCTCTCTCTCTCTCTCTCTCTCTCTCTCTCTCTCTCTCAAAAATAAATAAATAAACATTAAAAAAAGTTCATTATTTGCAGTTGGGAGTAGGAGAGGATGGAGTAAGAAAGGCAAACAGATGCATCCACCATTACCTACTGTCAATGAAGCAATGATACAGTAAATATATCTGGGAACAAAGAGTATGGGGGGGGGGGGAATGGGGCATGAAAAAGGAAAGGAGGAAATAAAGAAACCAACATGTCCTAATGTCCTACTATGTGCCAAGTGCTCTATCAAGAGCTTTGTATCTGTTAGCTCACCTAAGTAGATTAGGCTCTGAAAGACCTTGATTTTTTTGTTGAAGAATATTGAATTGAACTTTGAAAGAGTGCTGGAAATATGCCTCATGGAGACCAGAAGTGGTCAGACTTTAGGAAAACTCCAGAACATCACAGAGAGCCAGAATCATCATTGGGGGAAAGGGGAGAAGGCTTTATAAAATATGCAATATTTAAAACATGCAAAAATTCTTTAGGAATAATACAAGGAATATCTGTATCCACCATCCAATTTAAGAAATGAAAATTTGGGGCGCCTGGGTGGTGCAGTTGGTTAAGCGTCCGACTTCAGCCAGGTCACGATCTCGCGGTCCGTGAGTTCGAGCCCCGCGTCAGGCTCTGGGCTGATGGCTCAGAGCCTGGAGCCTGTTTCCGATTCTGTGTCTCCCTCTCTCTCTGCCTCTCCCCCGTTCATGCTCTGTCTCTCTCTGTCCCAAAAATAAATAAACGTTGAAAAAAAAAAAAAAAGAAATGAAAATTTGCCAACAAAGTTAAATCCCTGTCGGTTGCATAGCAGTTCTGAAGCTATCTCTGAACCCCTTATAGGCAAGCTATCAGCAAGTGATGGCTTCAGTGGTAGGAGGGGGTTCTACACAATACGGCTCAAGATGCCTCACCTTAATTTCAGCTCTGGCTTTACAGACATGTTTTCAAATTCTGCAGCTTTAAAACTTGGGGCTTTTAATGTATCGTTTTAGCCAAATGCTGTGCAAAGCTATTTTAAAAAGGTGACAAAGTCTCCTTCTCTAGAGGTTATTGAAGACAATACAGAAATACTCATTTCCTGGGATGGTTTATATGTGGAGCTGCCTGCAGACAGGGCTTTGGTCTGAATGATCTTTGTATTCATTTCTCTTTATTTTAATCTTATTACTAAATCCCTAGGAATTAATGCTCTTCTGTTTGCTATAAAAGCAGGCAAACTAAAGTGGCAGATAAAAATTGAAATTCCTAGTCTGATGCTTTTTATTAAAAGAGAAAAAAGTTAAATAGGATTCCATTTATTATGGTCAGTAAACTTATATAGTGGAATCATGTCTACATGAGAAAAGAGAAATGGAAAATTGAAGTTGTTAACTAGATCATTCAAGTACCTTTCAAATACTTTTTTGGCTCTCAATTATCTAGTTATTTTAAGTCAACATAATATTTGGCCATGTTTAGCTGACTTAAGCCTTTGTTTTGATGAGAATAGACCTATTTTATTTATTTTTTTAATTTAGCTGCAAGACAAATGTACCTAAATTTTGTATTAAACCAGAGGGCATAGACATAATCATTGTAGAAATTATGTATCTTTACTATTTGCAATCAGCATTTCTGCTGTGTTATAAGGGATGGAATGCTTACTTGCAACAAGGTTCACCTGTTAGAAGCTCACACTCATCATGAGTCTCTTTTTTCCCAGGCCAGGAGTGTAGGAGTTCACAAGGGAGGAACTGTCTGCCGGCAGGAAATAGCTGTGAAATCTATTTTAAGTTATTAATTAGAAGTGACATTTGGCCTTCTAGCGAACTCTGCACCCCATTTCTACAAAACCAGCCCAGTGAAGAAATGCTTAGCAAACATGACCAAAATAGGTCCTGAATATGCCAACAGGATCCTCAGTTTTTCACAGGTTTATGTGAATTATTTCAGGTCATTTGTCCTGATTTTTATTCCGGAATATATGTTATCCGAGTACCTGTGTCCACAATAAGTCAATATTAAGGATGGCTGATGCATTTCCCAGCAGCTTTTTTGGGTCTGTTGAGATGTGGTTAAGTACACTGGTTTTAGAGCCAGGACAAACAAGTCCTGACCTCATGCTAATTGGTGACATTAAGTGATTTACTTAATTGCACTCATCCATGGTACCTCATTTACAAAAGGGAGTTTAACATCCTTTTCTTAAGCCTGTTGTGATAATCAAATGAGATAAGATATGAACTAAGCCCAGCTCTGATTAAAACCTTGAGCAAGTTAGTTCTCTGTGACCAGTTTCTACACTTATAAAATGAGGATAATATTAATGTTGAGCTGACAAAGTTATTGTAAAAACTAAATTAGTATACACTTACACATATATTTACATAAATTTTACTTCTATATTTATATATGTGCATATACTAATTTGATATATATATTCCCCATATATGTATAAAATATATATATCATATACAGAAATAGCTCAAATGAATTGATCATACTGTAGAGGGTCAATACAAGTAGCTATTGTTTGGTGGTAATAATGTTGACATTCCAAAAAAAAGTAATTATTTTATTATTATTAATAGCTTCGGTCTAAGAAAAAGAAGACTACTTCTAGGTCAGCCACCAATTAGTTTTTTGATCTGCGACAATTCACTCCTTAGTAAATATTGCTTTGTACATAGGTAGGTGATAGTAAGCCCCGGGTTCCCTATTGCCCTTGATTTAGCATACAATATGGTTTTAACTGTGGTAGATACCAACAGTGTGAAGAAAAATACCCCCTTCTCTAGTGGAGAATATAATCTAGCAAACACCCAGACATGCCTATTTCACAAGCTGACATGGGCAGCCGTGTGTGCTTGTGTGTGTGTGTGTGTGTGTGTGTGTGTGTGTGTGTGTGTGTCTGTATGTGTGTGAAGTGCTCCTGAAGGACATCTGCAGAAGCAATTCATTCTGACAGCAGCAAGATACAGTTGTGACTATGTCAAAAGAACATTTAAAAAAATGTGAAAACTATATGCAAGGAGATAAACTCCCATAAAAATTTAATGCAGAAATGGATCAGTTCCTTTTCCAATGGAACATCCACTGTCAAAGATAAAGAAGTCCTGTTACCACAGTTTTACCACCACAGGCTCCAGTGAACTTCTTTAAAACTGGAAGTAATGAACAATTCAGAGGATTTAAATACTAATCTCCTAAAGAGAAATGAACCCTCTAAGTGTTTTGATGGTCATAAAATGTTAATCAAATTTAGTCTCTTTAGATCCACCATGTTTGACAGGAAAAATAAATGTATTCAAAGGCAAACAATGGTTTCCCTCAGTGAACCCTCAAGAAGTCCATAAACAAGTTCTTACGTAAATTTTGAAGCAGGTAAAAGCCTGCCAGCCTGCCATCTCTGCCTTCCAAATATTTTGCATCTCAGACCTTACTTCTGCTTTTCTATCTACTATGGTCAACTCTAGGGCCTTCTGATTACCTGGGAACCAGTCTCTACACATCACTTCCAATTACACCTGCCTTCCCCAACCTCTGGCCCTGCCTGGGTCCTTTCAGACTTAAATTCAGAACATTTTTCCAGTCTGCTTTACTTGAATGCAATTTCTCCTTGTCTCTATGATCTACTAATTAACCTGAACAGCTCTCCCACCTAGATGTCAAAGATAGATTTGATTTTCACACTACTTACACAGTGTCTACTGTCCATAAAGATCTGCTCTAAGCACTAGCAGGATGGACTGATACTGAGATTATGATAGAAAAGATAGGATAAAATAGGAAGAGAGGGAAAGGTTAGGACCTGACTTACCTAGGTGGGGAAAAACAAGTATTTTGTTTTTGTTTTTGTTTTTTCCATTTCTGGGAATTTGTCCTTTAATTCTTTCAACCGATTATATATATAAACAATGTATACAAGGATATACATCAAACTTAACAACAAATCCCTCTGGGTAAAGGGTTGAGAGATGGGGTAGGAGGAGGAGCCTTTGACTTTTTACTTCAACAATAAAGTGTTTTGGAACAATGCTGGCAGTGTCTGACTGCAGCAAACACCCTCAGGCTTTGGGTTCCTCTTGGGAATGTAACGGATCCCACTTACTCCCCCTCAGGATTCCCTCAGGAATTTGTCAAGAGACCTGACTAAAAATAAGTAGACAGTAAAATGTATGGCCCACGTGGAATGATATGGCCATAGACCACCCTTCATACAATGAAAACGAGCCAACCAGGAATGAACAACCCAGCACCTAGTTATCCATCCAATAAGGGTAGAACCTGAAAAGGAGCAAGGGGGAACGTAAGGGGAGGCGGCCAGAACTGTATAAAAACAAGGACCCTTGCCAATTATCGGGGGGATTCACTTCCAAATGCCCCCTCTCTATAAAGAGAGCTCTCATACTATTCTTCCTTTCTGATCTCATACTCTGATAAACTTTTGCCTGCTGCTCATTTTGTGCCCACCTCTTCATTCTTCAAAGCAGTGAGATGAGACAAGGAATCACGGGTATTGTGGTAAAAAATCCTACAACAGGATGACTTTCCAACCCTGTGTTTGAGGAGCTTAAAATTTAGCTGAGGAAGTAAGACACAAGTTAAACAATTTAGAGAATTAAATAGAACAGAATTGAAAAAGAGGGAATTTTTTAAAAGAACAGAAACATGTTAAACCGTTGCGTCTCCAACATTCTTATGAGACATTTATTTGATGTCTAGGAGGCTTCTCCCAATAAAAACCAAACAATTTATGTTATTAATGACAATTATCAATTCAGTCCAAAAAATATTCAAATATGAAATGTCTACAATATAACACCTCTGTATTATTTTAACCACACCTAATTGTCATAAATTGTTGCTAAGGAAAATATATTAGGAATGTTAAATTGAAATTTCTCACAACTATAAGCTTTATTAAAGGTTTATAGTGTGTTAGCACTTCCCTGGAAAATAGGAGGAAAGAGGGCTTCTCCTCAGAGTAGGGAGAGTGTGTTATAAACTGCTGGAATCCAGGGACAGATTCACTTCCTATCTGCATAAGAATAAGAGGAAGCTTTTTTCCATTTGCATAAAGAATGACACCTCTAAGGTCAATCACTCCCCTGGTGCTCAGAACTAGAGAAAAAAGAAAAAAAAGGATTGTCCCTTTGAGAGAGCAGGGATTCAGTTCCTAAGAACAAGTCATTCATAAGTCAAGTTCTCCCCAAATATGGAACTGCAGGTGAAAGTAATAAATAGCAGTGTCCTCCAACGTACAATGAGGGTTTTGAACTAGATCATTTCTAATTTTCCATTTAGCTCTACTACACTAGGCCTCCTTGCAAGGCATTATGAGCCTGAAATGGTTGATATGGATCCTCCATGCTGTATGAGTGGGGAAAAGGGAGCCATCCTATTTAAGTACAAGTATCCCTGGCTTTTAAAAAGTTCACATGATGCCACTTCATTTTTACAGAAGACTTGCGTTATTACCTGTTTTCTGTATAGAGGTAATGCACACCCTGAGCAGCAAGATTCGTACCACCAAGTCCCTTGGGCTGGTTCTATACTCAGCATCTTAGCATCAAACTGCCATAGCTTTGAACTGAGTCTGTGAGCATCTGTGCTTTATTTCAATTTATTTTGTGCATATGTTAGCAAGATGTGTCCTGGGGCACCTGGATGGCTTAGTCAGTTGAGCGTCGACTCACTTTTGGGTCAAATCATGATCTCATGGTTCCTGAGTTTGAACCCCATGTGGGGCTCTGCGCTGACAGTGCAGAACCTGCTTGAGATTTTTCTCTCACTCTCTCTCTCTGCCCCTCCCCAGCTCATGCTCTCTGTGTCTCAAAATAAATGAACAAACTTAAACAAGAAAAGAGTGTAAATTTTTCAAAAAAAAAAAAAAAAAGATGTGTCCTAAGTTACTATCAGAAAAGCCTAAGAGAGGTTATTTTGGGGGTCTGGAAATGCTGAAAAATTTTTCTATATCAATTAATGGTAATTGCTTCTTCACTTTATGCTATTTTGGCTTCCAAAAGCTCTACCTTTGGATAGTAGAGGAAATGTGTATTATGTCAAAAGTTTTCATGGGTGGGATGCTTGGGTGGCTCAGTCCACTGAGCATCTGACTTCAGCTCAGGTCATGATTTCAAGGTCCATGAGTTTGAGCCCCGCATCAGGCTCTGTGCTGACAGCTCAGAGCCTGGAGCCTGCTTTGGATTCTGTGTCTCCCTTTCTTTCTGCCTCTCCCCTGCTCATGCTTGTCTCTATCTCTCAAAAAATTTTTTTGTAAAAGTTTTCATGGGTAAGATGGAGCATGAGCTGAGATTTGAGGCGGTCAATAGCACTTGTCTTTGTGGAGAGGAAGTAGCCAGGAATTCATGAGGGGGCAAACATAGGAACCAAGACTTTGGGTTGCTCTCGAGGAAAATTAAAACTCATACAGAAGATCCAAGGGAAGTAACAGAGTCTAGGGAGGAGTCTGGAGAGGAAAGAAGCTGTGTTTATAGAAGGGCTGCTGACCTTACAATGCACTATTGAGTTTATATGACCATCATAGATAGCTTTACACCAAAGGAACTAGTAATGTGAGAATGTCAACTAGAGGCAATTCAGATACTTTTTATCCCTCCAATTATAAAAGATTTTATATAACTTATTGTTAATATTGCAAGATCTTGAAACCAGTTCAACAGACATATTTATATAAGATCCACAACATTAAAATGAGTACAAATGGAGGCAAACTGGCTTCTTCCACAGTGAGGGAAAGAAGTCAATTGACTGAATCTATATATCTGTAGACAGAATTATTTTGTATTGTTATCAGCTGCAATACACAGAGTCATAAAATAACTCAATGACAATGAAAGACTAAATTCAGAGAGCCTGGAAGGGTATGTTTTTACCAATGCATAGTTTCCTCTGAAGCATGATTTTTTTTCTCTATGCAGCTTTGATGATTTTTAATGGCAGCTATATTTATAATGCTGGAACCTTCTCTGAAAAGCTTTGATTTCAATTCTCCATCCATAGACCTAGGTCTCTTGTAGCATTTGTAATGTCAAGACAAGAATTTTTAACGGTTTGCAATTATTTAATAAGCCCTCTCTGTTTAGGTAAAAATAAATTCACAGTCTTTCAGGGAATTGTTCTGATAGTAAAAGAACAGAAAGAAGTATAGTGGATGATAGAGTCCATCAGAAATGGAGAAATAAGGCAACATATGGAGAGGCAGGAGATGAAGAGAGGGGCAACCATGATAAATTTATGAGGACGTGATTTTTTACCTGGGACTAGAAAGATGAGTAGATAGGTGGGAATTTAGGAAGGTGAGTAGGCTCTAGGGAGCTGGAAGCAAGTATTTTTTTTAAAATATTTTTTAAATGTTTGTTTATTTTTGATAGAGCGTGAAAGGAGGAAGGGCAGAGAGAGAGGGAGACAGAATCTGAAGCAGGTTCCAGGCTCTGAGCTGTCAGCACAGAGCTTGATGCCTGCTCTTCTCACAAACCTTCTCACAAATCATGACTTGAGCCAAGATCAATTGCTTAACTGACTGAGCCACCCAGGCGCCCAGAAGCAAGGTTTTTAAAGCCCCTAAGTGACTGAAAGTATGGACTGATGGGGGAACTTGTATAATGTAACTAAGAAATGGAAAGATATAACAAGGAAATAACACCCCCCCCCAAGAAAAACACCCATATTCAGTACAGTCAATTCTAACTCAATTGGTATTCTCTCTAATATACAGGGCTGATTTTTTTCTTTTCATTTTTAGTTTTTAAGACTACTTTTTTTAGAGCACCTTTGGGTTTACAGCAAAACTGAGGAGGTACAGAAATTTCTCACATACTCCATACCCCTACATTTGCATAGCCTCCCCCATTATCAATGTATCACTCACCAGAGTGGTACACTTTTTTACCAAGGATGAATCTACATTGACATGTCAAAATTACCCAAACCCTGTATGATTCACTCTTGGTATTATAGATTCTGTGGGTTTGAAAAAAACGTACAATGATATATATCCATCATTTTAATAACATACAGAATATTTTCACCTCCTAAAAATCCTCTGTGCACTGCCTATTTGTCTCTCCCTGCCCAACCCCAACAGCCATTGATCTTTTATTGTCTCCATACTTTTGCCTTTTCCAGAATGTTATATAGTTGTAATCATATATTATGTAGCATTTTAAGATTAGAATATTTTGTTTAAAATGCATTTAGGATTCCTCTATGTCTTCTCATGACTTGTTAGTTCATTTTGTTTTAGTGCTGCATAGCATCCCATTATCTGGATATACTACATTTTTTTTTTTTTATCCACTCACCATAAACATCCAAACAGGTTTTTGTGTGGACATAAGTTTTCAACTCCATTAGGTAAATGTCCAGGAGTATGATTGCTGGATCCTGCGATAAGAATATGTTTAATTTTGTAAGAAACTTCCCAATTGTCTTCCAAAATAGCTATACCAATTTTGCATTTCCAACAGCAATGTGTGAGAGTTCCTGTTTCTCCACATCCTTTCCAGCATTTGGTGTTCCAAATTTGGGCCATTCTAACAGGTGTAGTGGTATCTCATTATTGTTTTAATTTCCATTTTTCTGATGACCTATGATATGGGACATCTTCCCATACGCTATTTATCTTCTATATATCTTCTACCTATGGTGATGTGTCTGCTAAGGTCTTTGGCTCATTGTTAAATTGGGTTATTTTCTTACTGTTGAATTTTAAGTCTCTCTCTCTCTCTCTCTCTCTCTCTCTCTCTCTCTCTCTCTCTTTTGGATAGCAGTCTTGTATCAGCTATTTATTTTGTGAATGTTTTCTCCAAGTCTGTGGCTTATCTTCTAATTCTCTTGACTTTGTCTTTCACAGAGCAGAAGTTTTTCATTTTAATGGAGTCTAGCTTATAAATTATTTCTTTCATGGATTGTATCTTTGATGTTATTTCTACAAATGTATGTATCATCATACCCAAGGTCATCTAGATTAGAGGTGATATTAAGAGACTTCTTCCTGGGGAAAGAGTTATGGAAGAGCTGAAGGGAAACACTGTCATTGAGCATCTAAGTGATTCAAAAATAAGCAGTTAACGTTGCAATTCAATAACACCATTGGACAACTGAAAAAGAAAAAAAAATATTTAATACAACTTGGCTTGCTATGTTTGTTAATAAAATGAAATCCTTAACCATTTCCCTGGAGTTTTTAAGTAAAGGCTTTAAAAAATAATGTTTAGGTTTATATCGCCCAGACAATGTTTTTCTGAAGTCAAAAAATGCTAGAATATTTTATAAAAAGAAAACTAAAGCCCCATGTGGAAATAATTTGTGCAGTCATATACCTGGATGGTGGGATAGTAGGTACTGGCTAGACTTATAGTCTCATAACACCCATTCCAAGCCATCTCTGCTTCCTGAGAAAACACTGCAGCAAAAAGTTTAATGTTTTTTTTTTTTTTTAGGGGATCTCAAAGTCTTTGTTATGTTCCTGTGGCTGTATATTTCTAAGTCAAGAAATACTATGAAACATTTCCTAAGTGCTCTATTGAATGAATAGAGCATCCAACACTCTTGAATACACACGGGAAAATGTCTTGTGCTATGCTGTCTTCCTTATGCAATCATATTTGTCCTTAATTTCTTTCCTAGTGTACATTTAATACAAGTTTTCTTCTACAAAGATCATAGTAAGTACTAATTAATAAAAAAGTAGTAGTAGCAGTAGACTAGTATTCCAACAAATCTAGAAAATAGTGTACAAAAGTAGCATGACTAATTTAATCAAGAGGTTTTTATTTGTTTGTTTGTTTGTTTGTTTGTTTTTTCCTGAGTTACATCCAGACTAATCAAACAGCCCTGAGTCCTGACCAGTGACTGATTAAAGATAATGAACAGAGGGGCGCCTAGGTGGCTCAGTTGAGCTTCCGACTTTGGCTCAGGTCATGATCTCACGGTCTGTGAGTTTGAGCACTGTGCTGACAGCTCAGAGCCTGGAGCCTGCTTCTGATTCTGTGTCTCCCTCTCTCTCTGCCCCTCCCTGCTCATGTTCTGTCTCTCTCTGTCAAAAATAAAACATTAAAAAAAATTTATAAAAAAAAAGATAAAGAACAGAGATTATGGCAAAGGAACATAAGACACCTATCATCAATTTGTAAAATCAAAACATGCCCACCCACCCCATCCCAAAAATAAATAAACATTTTTTTCATCTAAAAAAAGTGGGGGGGTGCCTGGGTGGCTTGGTCAGGTAAGTGTCCAACTCTTGATTTCAATTCAGATCTTGATCTCATGGTTCAAGGGTTCAAGCCCTGAATGGAGCTCTGCATCCACAGTGTGGAGCCTGCTTGAGATTATCTCTCTTTCTTTTTCTGCCCCTTCCTCACTCACTCTCTGAAAAATAAATAAACATTTTAAAAATCTAAAAAAGAGTCCAACACATCTCCATTCTGATTGTTTTTTGCTCTTTAACAATAAGAATATTGAACATAACTGAAATTAGGAAGAATTTATTATATGCCAGGAAAATTTAAAGCACTTTCCATGCAAATAAGCATTTATTCCACAGAACAACTTTATGAATTAAATGTAAACATTGTTATCTCTATTATGTACATGAGGAACCTGAGGTTGAAGTAAATTTCCAGCTGTGGGCCCAAGATTTAAAAACTAAGCCTTTTCCTTATGTCTAATATTCTTGTTCCCGCACATGTTCCCATCTCCTCATATGTTTTTCCTATCAAACCTCCAGAAAAGCAAGCTAAATCTCATTCACATTGACGCTTACGGGATCAACAATGACATGAGATTGGAGGTCAGAACCTTAAAACCATGACAGAATGAGAAGGCAAAATCAATCCACAGAAACACAAGACGAAGGGTCCTC
Organism: Herpailurus yagouaroundi; assembly: GCF_014898765.1. Lineage (NCBI taxonomy): Eukaryota > Metazoa > Chordata > Mammalia > Carnivora > Felidae > Herpailurus > Herpailurus yagouaroundi. Next base: position 4,032,888 of record NW_024412452.1, read on the forward strand.
TTATTGTGGAGAGGTCTGGTGGCGGACACACAATACAAAGATGTAAGGATGGAGAGAAGGGGTCAGAGAGGAACTTTGCCCTTTAAGTAAAATTTTAAAGAAGTAAGATAAAGGTCCCTTAACCCTTAAATAAAGTAATAAAAATTAAAAAAAAAAAAGAATAAAAAGCTCTGCTCTCTAACATCAGTAAGAAAACCGAAGAACTCAATTTCCCTTTTTTTTTTTTTTTTTTTTTAACGACAGGGAAGCCTAGGCACTGCCCTCCTCCCAAAGGCAGCAAGCAGGAAATGAGAGCTCAGCACTTCCACTTTCCACACCTAATCACAGTGCTGAAGCTGAGGGCATAAATGCCCTAGGCACTGCCCTCCTCCCAAAGGCAGCAAGCAGGAAATAAGAGCTCAGCATTTCCACTTTCCACACCTAATCACAGTGCTGAAGCTGAGGGCATAAACACCAGGTTCTGTCAGTTGTGATCATAGTCATCAGAACTGAAGGAGGGAGCTGAGACCCCTGACACTCCCCAAACTTGAGACAGCAGCTGCCTCACATCTTTACCACGTGGACATGGTTGCCAAGCAGTGCCAGGGAGTGAAAGGCAGTCATGCTCCTCTGGTTCATCTCCAGTCCTGTGTTGTCCAATTTGAACCCCTGTCCCTTCCCATTTATCACACCAGTCTTGACAAAGCTGAATGTTGTTTTCCTCTTGCTTTAACCTGTTTCAGAAATGCTGACCTTGTTAAAGCAAGTCCTTCTCACATCTTTTTTTGACATTTAATTTTTTTATTCCAGTTGACAGAGCAAAGTGTTAGGTACAGACTTAATAGATACGCAAATTAGTCATTCCTGAAATAATTTCTTGCTAATTGGGCAATTACTTTATTTTATATTGATGGAGGAGAAAGGATAAATGTACTTCAGTTACAGGGTGAAAGAAGGAAAAAGGTCAGGTCAATTAATACTTGACTTCACTACTCACTTATGAAATAGCCAGGGCTGAGTGTCCCTTCATCCCTCATCGATACCTACTGGGGAATGGAAATAGATGAAAGGGGAGTTTGTGATCAAACTCTGTTAAGGATGCACAACTGGGGGCTAGAATGGGAAATCAATGGTCTTGGAAAGAGTGTATCTATGATGGATAGAATGGGCAAACTCTCATTTGGTTAATGTGTATCTTTCCCTTAGATTTCAAACATACTTTTTCTTTGCCTTTGATTTCTAAGATTTTTAAAATAACTTTTGGGGCGCCTGGGTGGCGCAGTCGGTTAAGCGTCCGACTTCAGCCAGGTCACGATCTCGCGGTCCGTGAGTGCGAGCCCCGCGTCAGGCTCTGGGCTGATGGCTCAGAGTCTGGAGCCTGTTTCCGATTCTGTGTCTCCCTCTCTCTCTGCCCCTCCCCCGTTCACGCTCTGTCTCTCTCTGTCCCAAAAATAAATAAACGTTGAAAAAAAATTTTTTTAAATAAATAAATAAATAAAAATAAAATAACTTTTATATTATTACTAAAGGTACCGTTTTCCTATTGTTGCTACCACACAGTGTGTGGCTTTAAGACAACACAAATTCTTAAATGGGTCTTATGAGCTAAAACCAAGGTGTCAGCAGAGCTACATTCCTTCAAGAGATTCTAGGGAAAAATATGCTTCCTTGTTTTTTTTCTAGTTTCTACATCCCTTTGACTGGCTCTTTCCTCGGTCTTTAAACCCTATCACTCCAATCTTTGCATCCTCAAATCTCCTCTCTGACTCAAATCTCCTGCCTTCCTCTTACAAGGGTACTTGTGATTCCATTGAGCCCACCTGAATGATCCAGGATAATCTCTCCATCTCAAGATCCTTAACTTAATCACATCTGCAAAGTGTCTTTTGCCATTTAAGGTGACAAGTTTACAGGTTCTGGGGAAGAGGACATAGACATCTTTGGGGGACCATTATTTTGTTTTCCACAGTGGCCTTCTCTCAATTTCCACCAAGAAATTGCTCACTTATTTTATACGTTGTGCCAATATGCTCTTCTTTTTATCCCTCCCTTCACCTGCTCAGGTCTGTGTTACAAGAAATTATATTTCCCAAGCCCCCTTACACTTCTAGTTTCTCGGTAGATTTAATTATGTAATGGAAGGCAATGGTGTGAGATTAAAGGGCTTGGGAAAGGGAGAAGCCAGGGTATTTCTCCTCACCCTCTGTTTTGTGTGATTTGTTTTGGTATTGACTACATCTCCATCTCCCCTGCCTATAGTCAGATTACCTTCAGACTTCGATTATCAGATAACCTTATTGTCCCTCGCTCTAGGGTAAATGGCAACTTCTTGACAATTGATAATCTACAGTTTTATCCCATCCTCAGTATGGTTTATTAGGTCTGTTGTATTTATAGTAACCTTGAGTTGAATTCCCTCTCTCTAAAAGACCTAGACTGGTTTCTGTATTACTAACCAAACCCTGACTTATATGCTACCCCATGGAGAGGCTAAATTGGTGAATTTACTGAGGGAGTAATCAGCCCTGAGAATGGGGGATCATGGAGCCTCTGCACTACAAGCTGGGAAACAGCACCCTGCTGTGCATAGAAGCAGCATATGGCAAGACTCACACTCCATTGCATTTATATTTGATTCTTCCTTTCATATCTCTACAGTGATGCTTATGAACAGCCCATGAAATGAACATGCTATATTTTGATCTTTTATTCCACAGTCTCTGAATTCTGAAAGGTGGCCCTGAATAAGCTGGTTTGACAGTGTTTAAATGAGAGCATTGAGTCTGGTGGCCATATGGAAGGTACTGGTTTCCTTGTTCATATCCTTAAGATCTGAATGGGTCCATCTGCTTTCCCAGCTCTGCTTCAGTTGTAAAGGACACTGGGATTATTTTGTAGGGGAAAAGAAAGGCCCATTGAAATCTGAACCCAGCAAGGTGCTCTGAATGGGTCAAGGTTACCTAATATATATTGCAGAGTTTTGAGAGAGCTAGGACTCATGCTGCACTCAACTGAGTCCTCTTGCTGTAGCCCCTTCACTATACAAGGCTTCACACTACAATCCTATGTACAAATTTCAACTTTCATACACGAAGAGTAGAAAACGTTTGTTGTAGCAGTCCCAGATAAAATAGACAACCTAGATGGGATTGAGAGGCACAAAAGAAAACCAAGTTACCTGTGAATTTGTGACAGATTAAACTTCATTTCTTCTAGTCACAGTAATGAGTCCTCCAACTTAACTTCACACTTGGGCAATTACCCACAAGCGTCACAATATTGAACAGAATAGTGTTAAGGAAACTTGAGCAGAGAATATTACCCTTGTTGATTGATTTAACATGGAGCCATACAACTGGAGCTGAAAGGAACGAATGGTCCCTCTGCTGCCAGAACACTGTAAACCATTCTCAGCGGGTATTTTCAAAACCTGACTCAAGCATGTAGAAACTGGAGGAATATTGATCTTGTATTTAAGAATAAGAAGCTAGAGAGTTAACTATGTGTCTAGAACATAGCAGACACTCAAAAATTATGTTGACTTAATTTACAAAACAGCTTATAATCTTATAATAATTTATTAGAACTTTTCATTGCTATGGAAATCATTTTATCACATTGGTCTATTTTTTTTTTAATTTTTATAGTTTGTACTAAATAAAATATTTTAATTGCAGAAATACTGCAAAAAAAACTAAATAAAAAAAAAGAAATGACTCATAAGCCTACTATCCAGAAATAACCATTGTTACCATTTTGTTACATCTCCTTTCTAGGTTCTGTTCTCTTTTGGTACCAAACTATTTTTTTTAGTTGTAAATGTATATTATATCTGAAAGTCCCATGGGAAATAAATTAGAAAATCAAGGCAAATCCTTGCACATTGTTTTATTCTTCAAAAATTCCTAATTATTCTTATTTGTTTAATTTTTCAGGCAAGTTTGTAATAATTTTTCCAAGTTACAAAATAACAATATTAGGATGTAGTTGAGAATTGTGCTTAATTTATAAATTAATTTATAAATTAATTATAAATTTATAATTTAATTTATTAAATTAATTTATAAATGAAGTTTTATAATATGGCACATTCCTTGAGGGAATGTTTTATGGAAACAAAAGATGTAGCTTTTTCTTTGTCCACATTTTAATGTTTTTCTTGGAAAAAAAGCAAAGATGTCATGTATTTTGGATGCCATTCATACACTGATTTATTCATACACTTGATTTATACTAATTCATATAGATATAAAACTCTATATACTCATAAATATTCATACATATTTTATACATATCTAAAACTGTGCTTCTAAGCAAACATGTCATGTAATGACCAAGAAAGAACGCACCCTGGTTGGCATATTCTGACAGACAGACCAACAGAAAAATTGTCCATGTTGGACTTGCTGCCGCCCACATAATATGGGCCATGATAATATTCCACTTAATACTCAGCTCTTTTTTTTTTTTTTTTTTTTTTTTTGCCACCACATTGATTAAGAAGCACCAAGTCATTCATTAAAGATACATGCTAGCTTTAGGTTACCCAAAACTCCTATCACCACAAACGTGATGAGAGACTCCGTATCTTCTGGTTTCTCAGTCTATAGTGTTTACCAATGCATCTATTGGAAGGTAAACAATTAGAAGGTCAGTAGTAAAAGAAGGCAGAAGCAACATCAAAAGTTATCAATAAGATAATGAAAAACTGTGAACATGTGTGCTTTGGGACATGGGAATGTAAGTCCTGTTGACTTTATAAATAAAACTTCCAGTTATTTTACCAGCAAAAATGGGTTTATTCAGGAGTAGCAAAGAATGGCAGTCTTGGACAAGCAAGCTGCACCAAAGCCATAGGCAACTCCACAGAACAAAGGAGAGGAATGCTCTTTTATAGAGGGAAGGGGGACATTGAGAAGGCAGTTAAAAATAAAAACGTTATTGGAGTAAACTAGGAGTTTGAAGTATAGTGGATTTTCATTGGCCAAATTATGACTGTCTTGGCTAGGCTGTTGCCAGGGTAGGAAGCTTCTTTCCTCCTGCTGGGGTATTATCCACATACAAGATCTCTCTTCCTCTTGGGAGTGCATTTGATAAGGAGTGGTAGGGGGTGAGAGCTCCCCCTGCTGGCCTCTAAACTCCATTCTAAAAGAGATTTCCTTTTATTGTCACAATCCCATATCCAGGCTTTCATCACAATAGCATGGTCAGTCTACATCTGTCCTTATCAGAGCCTGACTGACTACTAGGGAAACAGTCCAAATTAAGTATTTTATCAATTCTTTTTCTTCAAATCCTGTTTTTATTCTTGCTAGTATATGTTTTTGAAAGGAAAAATAATCCAAAGCCCACATACATAACTAAATAAGAATTGTATTATTCATAACGAAAAAAAGTTTGCTATTCCCAAAGTGTGACAGCTTTTGACTATCCACCCTTATAGCACCCTCTTCTTGCCACTCGCCCAATATTTGCAGATAATCTTGCATCTGGCTGAGAATGTACTCAAGTGTTATTTCTTAACTCATGCTGTGATAAGGACAAAAATACTTGAATCTATGGTCACCGACTCAGATGACTAACAGTGTCTTTGTCTAGATCAGCAATAATTGAAACTAGAAGAATGCCACTTGAAAAGAAATCTGGCTAGATGTTTTTTGTTTGTTTGTTTTTTGGTTTTTGTTTTTCCAACTAAGTAGTGGAATTCCTCCTCTAATTACTTGAAAACAAGATGAGGTCAAGTCTATTGGTTGCATTTCAAGCTTCAGGAAAATTCTAGAATTGGCTGTTGGCTTTTCAACAATGATGGGCATCCAAAGTGAGCATCTCAGTCTACAAGTTAAGATCATCAAACAATGTGGAAATTTTAGGATAAAAATGGATCTAGTTTATTCTTGCTAAGCCATTTGACCTACATATCTTTAGAGACCAACCAAGACATTTTTCTAATTGCAAAAGCAGGGTGGAAGTACGGAGAAAGCCTTTTTTTTTTTTTTTTTTTGCCTTCCAGTTTCCATAAGTGATCTTCCAAATATATCTCTGTTCACTAGCATTGCCACTGAAGAGGTGGAAATATTTCTGATTGGTAAATTTGGTGAATATAATTAGACATTCTTGAGTCAGTTCAACCCTTCACACTGGGAAGAGTTATCCTCAGAAAGGGAATATTTAGATGCTTCTCCAGGAGCAAGCTCTTCTGTAGGCTTTGGGTGCCTACGTCTCCTTTGATAAATCTGCCTACCCTGGGGTTCAGGCTCAAGTAAATGGCCCATTTGGCTTCCACACCAAGAGTTTTCTTTCTTAGCATTTATACAAGAATAAAACATTTAAAAATAAAAAAAAATAATGTTTATTTACTTTCAGGAGAGACAGAGACAGTGTGAGCAGGGAAGGGTCAGAGAGAGAGAGGGAGACACAGAATCCAAAGCAGGCTCCAGGCTCTGAGCTGTCTGCACAGAACCTGACACAGGGCTCAAACCCACGAACTGTGAGATCACGACCTGAGCTGAAGTCAGAGGTTTAACTGACTGAGCCACCGAGGCGCCCCCAAACCAATTTTAATCTCTTAACTGTTGTACTCCTCAACGTGTTCAGACCCAGGAAGGAAAGAGGTAAAAGGAACTCCGGTTACTTAAAAAAATTTTTTTTTAATGTTCATTTATTTTTGAGAGAGACAGACAGAGAACGAGCAGGGAAGGGGCACAGAAAGAGACACACACAGAATCTGAAGTGAGCTCCAGGCTCCAAGATGACAGCACAGAGCCTGACACAGGGCTCAAACTCGCAAACTGCAAGATCATGACCTGAGCTAAAGTCGGATGGTTAACCAAGTGAGCCACCCAGGCATCCCTAGGAACTCAGGTTATTTTTTAACTCAAGACTGGATGTGCTATACCAGTCGTTTAAAAAGCTAATATCAAGGATTACTATGGAGAGGGCATTAAGTCTTGTGCCCCTGAGCAAGTGAGCATGCGTATACTGAGCATATGAAATAAGTATTGCCAAGAGCTAAATCCACAAACACCATAATTTCCCCTGGTGGTTGATTAGTCTCATTTCTCAACATCTCAGCAGTTAGGAATTTTCTTTGTCACCCTCCATGCAGCATTACATCAAGGGAGAATAAAGACTTTAGAGTAATTATTTTCTAACCAGTTTATTTATCAGCTAATGACCAGATCAGTGCTTGAGAATGTCAGGAAACTGTTTAGAACCATTGCCAAATATTAGAATTTAGCTCTAATTTGAGATAAGCAGATTATATAAATCATCATTTTATTTAGAATTGTTTCTACTTTGTATGCCGTTCATGATCAACTAGTGTTAATGAAAGCTTAAAAAACCAACAGAAATCCTCAAACATGTTCTGTTTTTAAGGATTCACAGTTTTACAAGTCCAATGTCCATTATGATCAACCGTCTGTTGATTGTTTTCTTTTTAATGATCTTAATTTGACTTTATACATGAATTTTTCAGAAATGGCCTTTTTATTATACACGAATCTTTCTGTATAAGTGAGTTCCTACCCATAGAAAATAACCTATTGGTTAAGTGGCTGGCCAATAAGGTTAAAAAAGAAACCATGAAAACAAGATCTGGGTTAAAAATAAACTCCAAGTAATCTAAGAAATAGTGATAGAAACAATAACTCCTACTATGATAATTGTTAGTACAGATATTTACACAATCCTTTCACAGGCAGGCTTATAATTAATTTATAGTTGATAAAACATTTATGCAAAATCCAAATGATGCTTATATTATTAAAATTTTGCTGTTTAGTAGATCATATAAATTTCATTACTTGACATACTATGTTCTTGGATACAAAGACTCAACATTCCAAATATGTCCAACATCACTAAGTTCTAGAAATCTATGTAATCCAAATAAAAATACTAATACATTTTTTTTATAACTGGGAAGTGATCCTGAAGTTCATATGAAAATATGCAAACATAACTTAGAAAATTAATATGTGAAAATATAACTCAGATATAAAATAATTAAGAAAATGAAATAGTGGTGCAAAAATAGACCTGCTAATCAATTCAACTAGAAAATATAGAAATAGTGCCTCCAAATATCTTAGATTTTAGTGAAGAAGATGTGGATAATTTACTATTTCCTATTGAGATAATTTGATAACCATCTGGAAAAGATGACTTATTACCTCCCATCAAAAACCAAAATAAATTCTAGGTAAAATTTTGAGTTTAATGAATAAAAGCAACAATAACAAAACAACCCAGAACGCAATAGTAAAGGAAACAAAGAAGATGTATATGTAGTCTATGGCAAATAAGGTATAAATGAAAGATGTTTAATCTCTTAATAAAAGCATTAAGAAACTATCATGAGATTTTTTTATACCTATTACATTGACAAAATTCAAAATGATTATCATGGTGAAGGAGTAAAAACACTCATAAAATGAAGATGGAGATACGAGAATATAACCTGGCCCATGCTAGTCCATCATTTTAATGGAGAACAATTCAGCAATATATTGATATTTAAAATACACATCTTCTTTGGTCTATAATTATTCTATTCTACATCCTGCAGATAGGGAATATAATTAACAACATTTGAATCAGATCATTTATTATGATCTTGTTTGTAATATCAAAAGACAACATATGCTAAAGGTTGGGCTCTGTGGTACTTTTATGGTATGACTAAGTTCTATAAACCCGGTTTGCCTAAGAATAAATATGTTTTTGCAAATTAGCAAAGGAATAGTATGCTTTAATATTTTAAACTTTTACCTTGGTTCAGAAACATACTATTTCTTAATGTCTTGTTACTCTTAATATACTCAGAACTTCCTGACCCTTCTCAAACTAATATTTACCTTACAGACTGCTCTTTCACATGAGAAGTCATCAGTATCTAAAGTACAGTAATTTTCTAAAGAAAGTTAGCTTCTGTTTCATTATGTGTTTTTGAAAGTTTAATACACTGAGCTACATGCTAGTAACCCTTTAGGTTACCATTGTTCAAAGTATATTCTATGGAGCTTTAGTACTATAGGATACTATGAGAAAAGAGGTTTCAGAGTAAAATGAAATGTGAATTCTACTGCATAAACCTCCTCTTGAAGTTTAATGGAACACATTTACACATAAAAGTCTCAGTACTTCTATAATAAAGAAACTACTGCAATCCTGTTTTATTTAGTTCTGGCTAAAGTTACCTGGTGACAGAACCCTGTGTTCTTGGTAAAAACAAATTTAAGAATCTGTATGACATACTCTTTGGAAAACCTGATTAATCTATCCGATTAGTTTTCTGGGTCCTAAGGGAATAATAAATGAAATAAATCTGTAGATGCAGAGGCATTTGTATTTGGACCATCCAAAAGCAGGAGAGGGAAGCATCTGAGGTAAAACATAGGAGTCAGTGACCTTGGAGAGAGGATAGGGTGGCAAAAGGAAGACCCACAGCATGAAAAGGATAGCAGACAACCATGGGATATTCAGAAAGGAGAGAGAGAAAGTGCAAAGAAAAAGGAACAAAAATTGTTTTTTTCTACCTTCACATTTTATCTACATAGCTAGTTTAATACCTGTAAACAGATGGGGACAAGAGCCACACAGGAACAGTAGGCAACATTCTTTAAGGTAGTCAAAGGGTCTCCAAACTGATCTTTAGGAAGACCCTTGGACTGTCTCTTACCACTGTGGAGGTGCTAACCCACAGTGAGTTTGTGCTGAGTTTGTGCTGCACGCAGTGCTTACCTGGCCTTGACCCCAGTTGTGGTTGGAGCACTGCATTCCTTTTATCTGCTTCTTAAGGATCACATAATTACAGACTTTCAGGGCTGGAAGGAGCAATACAAATCATCAAATTCACTGCCTCATTTTTATAAAAGCAGGGAAACCAAAAAGAGAAAATAAGGAAACATTTGTCCAAGGGTACCCAGTGAGTTAATATTGGAGCCAAACTGGTTAAGAATGCAAAGTTTGAAATCAGAAAATTATAGATTCAAATATAAGTTTTGCCTTTTATTAGCCATATAAGCTTAGGCAAGTTATTATTTACCCAGCTTCAGTTTTTTTCCTCAAAAATTTTTCAAAAACAACAAATGAGATAAAATGGGTAAAATGGATAGTACACTGTTTGTAGATAGTGAACAATAAATGACAGCATGTAGTAGTGGTAATTATTATAACAGTGGTGTCAAAGAAGAAAGGAAGCATACAAGTTGCAAATTCAACTTGAAAACCCAGGAGGTCCTTGCTTCATTTGAGTCACTGTATGTATGTATTAGAGTTCTGCAGAGAAACAGAGCTGATAGATATGTGTAAAGTAAAATGTGTACAGGTATATATTATATATATATATATATATATATATATATATATATATACACACACATACATACACAGGCATATATATGGAGAGAGACAGAGAGAGACAGAGGCAGAGAAAGAGAGAGTGAGAGAGACATAGAATGTAAAGAATTGTCTTATGAGATTATGGAAGCTAATAAATCCCAAGGTCTGCAGAGTGAATTGGCAAGATGGAGACCCAGAAGAGTCAATGGTGTAGTTCCAGTCTGACTGTGAAAGCCTGAGAAACAGTCAACCAGTAGTGTAGTTACCATCTGAAGGCCAGCCGCCTTGACACACAGGAAAGCTAATATTTCAGTTCAAGTCCCAACGATGGAAAAAGCAAATGTCCCAGTTCAAAAGCAGTCAGGCAGAAGGAATTCTTTCTTACTTGGGGAAGTTTTGGCATTTTGTTCTATTCAGGTCTTCAACTGATTGGATGAGGCCCATCCACATTAGGGAAGGCAATCTGCTTTACGCATTCTAGTGATTTAAATCTTAATCTCATCCAAAAACACCTTCAAAGAAAGTATCAGAGTAATGTTTAATTAAATATCTGGGCACCCTATCTGTGGCCCAGTCGAGCTGATACATAAGATTAACTATTGCCTAATTTTTTCATTTATGAGTGAAAAACAGTTCTCATATATTTCACGAAGAATCATGAAAAAATACTTTATACTTATTCATTTTTTCATCCCCTTCATCCTTCTATCCGTCCACCCATTCACGCATTCATTCACACATCACTTAACAAAATTGACCATCTTTCACTTTTAGATATTGTTCTGTCCTCTTGATTCAGAAACAAACAAACAAAATAATGAAATGTGTCTTTCAAGGATTTGATAATGACTTGAAGTAACCAGGGGAAGGAATTACTTGGGAGAATTTCTGGTATGCCATAGGTATAGAAAACAATTCCTGGGCTGGATGAAAGCCTAAAAAGTCACTTGATCTCTACTCCTCTGTCTAAGGCAGCTTATACTACAAAGGCAAAGAAATTCAATATAACACTATGTGTGAAAACAAATCTATGCAGAACGTCTTTGAAATGAACCCTGACTTCCGTATCACAGTCATTTTCAGGATGTTAAGCCAACATACTCTCTATCAGGTATTTTACTCTGAACATTTATACGATGGAAAAAAATTAAGAAATGCAATTTTAGTGTTGCAGGAAGTACTATGAGCTATGCAAATTTTAATCTTTCGTGCATATGGATGGCTATTTCTTGAGTTCACATTGAATCTCAGGTTCTGTGAATAATATTTTATTTTGAAAAATGAATGTGATTATGGAAACCTGGCTGTAACAATCTAAAAACCTATGCCTTAATTAGAATCCTATCATTTTTATATCCTGCTAGGCATTTGCATCAGGTATTGGTCAGTTGAACTGTGGGAAAGGAGGAAGATCTGGTATCAGTTCCCATCACAGCAATGATCTCAATTTCAGGGTTTTTTAAAACTTTTTTTTTCATTTATTTATATATTTTTTAATAAAACTAGTATATTCTTAACTTGTACAAAATGATGATTTGATACACAAATATAATCAAATACATAGTGAAATAATTACTATAGTCAAGCTTATTAACATATCATCACCTTATATAGATAATGCTTTTTGTGTGATAAGTGTACCTGAAATCTACTCTTTATATGTTACCGTTGTTCAGTATAAGTAAGTAGAGTCATCAAGCTGGTAAACCCTAAACAGTTGATGTACAAACAGGCTTCACTAATGTTTAGCGAGAGAAGGTGAGAGGATATGAATGGATTACTGCAAATCCTCTTCTACTACAAGAAATAAAAAGTCATATTACATAAGCCTCTTCAAAGCAGACCATACGTCTTTTGCTACTTTATATACTGACTTCCTAAGTGCCTTGCTCATTCATAGCAGATAGCATTTATTCAATGATTGGTAGTAATGAACACTTACTGGCAATGGATTATCAGCATTATTCCCTCATTTCCCATTTTAAAAAGTCATATTATTTTTAATACCACCTCTTGGAGCCTTCTGTTTGTGTTATTTCCCTCTCACCTAAATAATTCTTATCCTTTAAGGATCAACTCAAATTCCACAACCTCAAGGAAGTATCTTGGTGAGAACTCAAACTCATTTAGTACTTTGGAAAATAAGGTTTATTATTTTTATTATTTTTATTTTTAATAGTTCAATGTTTATTTATTTTTGAGAGAGAGAGAGAGAGAGAGAGAGAGAGCATCTTCTCGGGAGAAAGCCAGAAAGAGGGAGACAGAAGATCGAAGCAGGCTCTGAGCAGTGAGTGCAGAGCCCAGCATGGGGCTTGAACTCACAAACCATGAGATGATGACCTGAGCCAAAATCAAGAGCCAGCCACTTAAATGATTAAGCCACTCAGGCACCCCAAAATGCAATTTAAAAGCAATTTTAATTCAAGCTAGAAAATGAGAACATCCCCAGTGGTACAAATAAAATGGTAAACAGTGGATGGTGAGTTCAGATGAGAGAATGTGAGAAGGCTTGAAAAGTAATGTGTCTTTGAGGTCCTTTCCTAGAATGATAGGTAGAATAGATTTGTGGTAAACATTGGAATGTGAGGTACAATCACTCTATGAGAAGAAAACAGTAAGTACAAAACACAGAGGCAAGGAAAACTCAAAATGTTTTAGTCTAAAAGTGAGAAATAAAACCATTACTTTCATGACTTTATGTGCCAAGCTCTACACATATAGAATTCGGTTATTTCTTAAAACAGACCTCAGTGGTAGGTATTAGTAACATATTTTACATATTCTTGTGATTAGAATACTAATGCTTACAAGGAATAAACAATGTATATATTATTAAAAGTAAGAACTTTTTAAAAATCTGGTCAACTAAAATTTTGATAAATGTCCATTTTACGCATTATTTTGTGTATCCTGAATCTTTAAAGCTTCTCATCATGGAATTGGGAGGATCTTTTCTGGCCCATGTACTCCGCTGGTTAACACTAGTCTCAATAACCCCAAACCCATTCTACAAAGGCTTAATTTCCTTCTGGGCAAAAAGGATTGGAATGGAATACTGACCAACAACCTCTTAAAATGTTTGCAGTGATCATTACTAAAAAGATAGTTATCCACAAAGATTCATCCTCAATTTTTTCTTGGCTCACAGATGAACTTCATTTTTTTGCCCCCTTGAAGTTTTCCCTGACTTTATGGGGATAAGTTCTAGCCCAAGTAATGATAATTGAAATAATGTTTGCCTGTTTGGGGGCAAAATGTTTTTTTCTAAATCCATTTTGGACTAGCCAAGGAGCAATAAAGTGGCAAATTGTGATGCTTTCCTGTATAGTCATATCTACATTATTTCTAGGTTGAGTGTTGGGTAGATATAAATTATCTACCTATAGGTTTCAATTTCTTCCTACTTTAATCTGGGATATTGACATTTTCTTACCTACAAAGTGAGACCTTCAGCAAAGATAAAATGACATACAATAATTTTATAGAAACAGATTGAGACTATTCAAAGGGGCTTTAAAGTTGTTTTAATCTTATCATGCATTTAATTTGGCATCATCTCTTTAAGTAGTCCTGGCTGAAAAAAAAATTTCAGCTACTGTTTACTGTCCCCTGGAGAGAATGAGATAGTTCTTCAGTGATCACCAAAGACTAATCATTAAAAATTATTTATATAACATGTTTCCCTGGTCTCTTGGTGAATTGTCTTCTGGAAAGCTACATCACATGCTTTTAGAGACATCATTTTAAGAAATGTTCTTAGGTATATTAAGGAGAAGTTTTTTTTTTCCTTGAAATATACAATCATCACCCTCCCTCCAGCAGGTGTAAGATTTTCATTAATGAATCTACTCTGAGAATCACCTCAGAAATAACTATTCTAATTTCCTACCATTTGAGCTTACATTACAATAAGTGATATCGCCTTTTCTTTATACCTTTCAAATTTGCTGAGGTGGAGTAGTCTCTTCTTTTTATTTTTAAATACTGTTTCACTTGAAAAAATTAGCTTGAATTTATTTTTTAGAAATCAAAATGTATCTCTAATCATTCTGATCTATTTTCCTGTCTCTTCTATCATTAGGGTTGATCCCTAATGGAACAGTGACAAAGTTGGTCAACAGAGCTCTGCCTCCTCTCTAGTTTTTTGTTATTCCCCTTTATAGCTTTCTGGAGTATTTCTGAACCTGACCCTTATAGTGGGGATGAAAGATGATTTAAGAATTTAAAGAATACCATATTTGAGTTATTCAGGATCAGTGATGCCTGTATGTCAGGTAAGATCTAGATCAGACAAAGATATATATTTAGAGGAAAGTTTTAAAAGGTACTCTTTAGAAAAGTATGGGCAAGATTTAAAATGACAACAAAATCAAGAAGACATAGCATAGTATTCCAACTGAGGCTTTTGGTAGAAACACACAGTCAAGTCATTATAACCTGTCAAGAAAGGAGCTGAGGAAAAAATACCCTGACTTCATATTCATCCCAACCTTCAGTCTCCTACCAGAGACTCCCATTGGACAAACTCAACATATAGTGATAGGGCAAAATGACTCATTAATGAATACCCCAGGGCACACAAAGTAGATTGGAGAGTTTAGCCATTGGTCTGGAGAAGCAAATGGAAGACAATTAGGAGAAGGCAAAAGAAGCCCACCAGCAGAAACACAAAGGTGGTATATGTAATATACAAAGAGATCCAAGACAAGAAACCAGAGAAGTAGCATCCAGAGGGGCTACTCTGTGTCAGCAGATGGCATCTTTATTTAAATAAACATTCAAAAAAGCATTATGAGATATTACTGTCCTATTTTATACTATTTCAATAACTTATATATGTAAGTTCAATAGCTATTATATGTTATTGAAATAAATTTATCCAAGTTTATAATGGCCATGCCACAGTTTGAACCAAGGTTTATCAAACTTTGAGGTCATCCTGTCTTTTAAATTGAAGGAAGTTAGCCAGGCTCACAGAGAGCCAAGAAACTGGTGGTTAAGACAGGACTGGAAAACAGATATCCACAGAACGGCTTAGACGCATAGGACACACAGACTCTGGATGAAAAACAAAAGTAGATTAGACAACAGAAATTATAGAGCACCATCCTCCTGTAGGAAAACAACCAGCAACATTGAAACGAAACCTTATTCACAAGAGTTCTCATTCTCAGGAGTAGAGAGGTTGTACCACTATTTAGAAGACATTGTTATGCCAATAGGATATTTCCCTGTTCTTCCAAATCCCCATATGTGAGCATGGCCAACTATCTTTTCTATGCCTGATAAAAATAACTTGGGCTTCAGGTTGCTAGAGTGTTCCACACTTTATAAGGTAAAATCTGTACTTTCTACTGACAGTGTGTAAGCTGCAGGGATATTAGCTAAGAAATCTATTAAAATCTGCATTTGTAATGCTAATTATACTAAAGCATGTTAGAAGCATAACTATCAAAAATGAAGAGCATTGCTCCTTCCTAAGAGGGTTTCTTAGACACATCAGCATTAGAATTAAAATGTAGCATTCCTAAAAGTGTAGGTGGCGAATACAAGACCAGAAAGAAATGCTGGAGTGTTTTGACTCCACCATGATTTAGAGGTCTTTGATTTTAAATTTAACTGCTTACAGACATAGAGTCTGGAATTTCAAGGCAAAATCACAGCTCTAGCTCCCCACTCATATTGTATACTAGGGAAGTGATTTCACCTCTCCATGACTCACCTTCCTCACTTGTAAAATAAATTATTTAGATTGTATAATCCCTCGTAATAGTTCCTTAGTTGTGGCTAGGTTGTCCATAGTTATGGTTAAGTTCAAAGAAAGGAGTTTAATTACATTAAGATTATCCCTGAGAACTCTCTACATCACCTGCACATATTCCCTATTAAATAATATCAAGCTCTCAAATTAATCACATAAATTTGTTAAGTTTGAATTCAAATTCTACCACTTCCATGGAGGCATTTTTTTCTTCAGAGTTTTTCCATACACATCCATAGTTGTTGTTTTTAACAGGTATAATTTAATGTAGTAATAGTCACCCTTTTTAGTGCACAATTCTACAAGTTTGACAAGTGAAACAGTCATGCAGTCATCACCATAATCAAAACCCATACCAGTTCCATCGCCCACAAAAATTCCCCAGTACCCTTCTCTAGTTAACACCATTACATCTGGAAGCCACTGATATGTTTTCTGTACTTATAGTAGTTGCGTAGATTTGAAAATGCCATATAAATAGAATTACACAGTATGTAGCCATTTGAGTCTGGCTCCTTTCACTTGGAATAATGCATTTGAAACTCATCCAAATTACAGAATGCATTCATAGTTCATTCTTATTTTCTCTGACTTCATCTTTTATTTTCATCAATTTGAATATTATGTGACTGATGTGAGTTTTTCTGGGTTTTATTCAGTTTTGTATCCTTAGATCTTCTTGGATCTATGGTTTAGAGTCTTTGTTTAGTTTTGGAAAATCCATTGCCATTATTTTTTACATGTTTATTCTGCCCCTCTCCTTTTTTCTTTCTCTTAAGGGAGTCAAATTGCATATATCTTAGGTGGTTTTATATTGTTTCATGGTTCTTGAATGCTTTGATCTTTCCCCAATTTTTTGTTCTCTTCAAGTTTTAGTTTTGCATAATTTCTATTTACATATTTTCAAGTTCATTAATGCCTTCATCTGTGTCAAGTCTACTGATGGGTCTTGAAAATAATTTTTCTGTTTTTGTTTTCAATTGAAGTAGAATTGACACATGGTATTTTATTGGTTTCAGATGTACAACACAGTGATTTGATATTTGTATATACTGCAAAATGATCACTGCAATAAGTCTAGTGTTCCCATACAAAGTTATGCAATTTGCAATACACTATCATTGACTATAGTCACCAATACTATTATATCCCCATGACCTATTTGTTTTTTAACTGGAAGTTTGTACTTCTTGGCTCCCTTCTCCCATTTCACCAACCCCTAAATGTCCCTCCCATCTGACAACAACCAATCTGTTCTCTGTGTCTATGAGTTTTGTTTTGTTTGTTATGTTTTTTGCATTTGTAAATGAAATCATGTGGTATTTGTATTTTTTCTGCTGGATTTATTTTACCTTCAAGGTTTATCTATGTTGTTGAAAGGGCATTTTTAAATCACATTTCCTTTATTCATTTATCAATGGTTCTTAGGTTGTTTCTATATCTAGGCTATTGTAAATAATGCTGCAATTAACATGAGGGTGCATGTATCTTTTTGAATTAGTGTTTTCATTTTCTTATGTTACCAAGTGGAATTGCTGGATCATATGGGTAGTTCTATTTTTAATTTTTTGACAAACCTCCCTACTCTTTTCCATAGTGATCATACCAATTTACATTCCCACTAGCAGTACCTAATCCTTCCATTTTCTCTACGTCCTCACAGACATTTGTTATTTTGTCCTTTTTATAATAGCCATTCTGACAGATGATATCTCATTGTGGTTTTGATTTTTATTTCCCTAATGACTGGTGATGTTGAGCACTTTTTATTTGCCTGTTGCCCATCTGTATGTTTTCTTCAAAAAAAAATGGCTGTTCAGGGGTGTCTGGGTGGCTCAGTTGGTTAAGCCTCAGACTCTTGATTTTGGTTCAGGACATGATCTCATGATTCATGTGTTCGAGCTCTGCATTGGACTCTGTGCTGACAGCATGGGCACTGCTTGGGATTCAGCGTCTCCCTCTCTCTCTGTCATTCTCCTGCTCATGCTCTCTCTCTCTCTCTCTCTCAAAAATAAACATTTTTTAAAAAATGTGTGTTCAGATAATCTGTCCATTTTTAAATTGGATTGCTTGTTTTTTTGTTCTTAAGTTGTTAATATTCACCTTATTGAATATACAGTTTGCAAATATATTTTCCCATTCAGTAGGTTGTCTTTTCATTCTGTTGACCATTTCCTTTGTTGTGCAGAGCCATTTTAATTTGATGTAGTCACATCTGTTTATTTTTTCTTTTTGCCTTGTCTTTGGGGTCAGATCCAAAAATATTGCCAAAAACAATGTCAAGGAACTTACTGCCTATGTTTTCTTCTAGGTAGTTTATGGTTTATGGTTTTATATTCAAGTATTACCTCTCTAGAAACTCTTATTCTAGGTAATTGCCTTCATTAATTCTAATTTTATTCAGTGCTAACCCAGGTCATCCATAAACAAGAACCAAACATATGTATTTTTCCTGACATTGCCCTTCATCATGGGAAAGAGAAATGCCCACTTTTGATTAACATTATGTTCCTGAATTTGCTCATAGGGCAATCTTATTGTTCATAGACTCTATTGGACCAAAATAAGGGGCTTGAATTTTTTTCATTGGCACTCTATTACATCAATGGATAAAGATGTAGAGGAAGGAAAGGAAGCTTCTAATGTGAAGTCAAAGAAACAGTGAATATGAAGGAAAAGAAACAATCTCTAAAAAGTGGAACATTTTCATGCTGAAGAAAAATTATAGAATTTTCACATATATGTTAATAAAAGCTTTAGAACAGTGCTTCCTTAGGTTACTAAGGAAATACTTAAGGGAGACAATTAGTGAGAAAGTAACTGTTTAGTGCACTAAATGTTGCCCTGCTGACCTGAAAGAGTTAATACTAACTTTACAATCTTAAATTATTCCCAAGGAAATTATTTTTAGTAGATATTATCTGAAAATGCAATGCCATATACTCTCCACCTTCATGTCTCACACAGTTTATGTAGAATTATTTTATAATGAATTCCAGAAGACGATCAAATTGTTTGGTTGCATCATAATTTTGTGATAATGTATTTGCTACTAGACATTACATTTTCATTGTGCTAGAACTATAGATAAAACCCAGCAAATGCAAGTACTTCTGTAGTGAATATTCAAGCAAAAGGAAATGTTTAAAGAGAAACAGAAATACAGTATGCACAAGCCACTGTCATCCATCAATTGTCTATATTTCTCAGGTTCTTTGACTTAGTTACTTTATTCAAAGTTTTATTCAGTTTGATGACTATGCTGCTGGAAGATATAACAGAGAAAGAGGTTTAATACTAAGTGCAACCTGGTGCCAGGAAAAAACGGCAAAGGAACTCCTCTCCTCCCTTCTCACATTGCAGTCCACACAGTTAAACAATATCATTTATAGTGCTATGACTATTACATAGGCAAGGACCAGAGAAAGTACTTACATTATGGGGACTTCACCATATGCAAGGCATTGTAACCAGATATCATTACTATATATTGCCATTTTAAAATTGTCTAACAGAATCTGCCTATAAAATGAAAGCATAGTGGCTATAACTGATATTCTAAAAAGCAAAAGCATCTAATGCAGATTAAAGGGAGCTGTCATTAAGACTCTTATGGGACTGGTGAAACAAATATATTTTAACTGCAATTGCTGCCATGAGTTTAGTTTTAGATAGATGTTGATCTCCTAATCACCTCTGATTGTAAACACTCCCATATCCCCCACCCCCACCCCTTCCACACTCTATGTGGTAAATTGCTTCCTTCATCTTCCTATTTTACTGTATTTATATATATTGATATGGCTACTATTGCATTTGTCCAATTCTATTATTATTTTATGTATGTGTACCCCAGTGTTTTTTTAATATGAAATTTATTGTCAAATTGGTTTCCATACAACACCCAGTGCTCATCCTAACAGGTGCCCTCCTCAATGCCCATCACCCACCCCCCCCAACCCCCCATCAACCCTCAGATTATTCTCAGTTTTTAAGAGTCTCTTATGGTTTGGCTTCTCCCTCTATAACTTTTTTATGAGCAAATGAACTACAAATATTAGTTTTATTAATTATTGTATTTCCCATTAGCCTAAATGATGTCAAAGGTTGAACCAAACTCTGAGTGGCCTCAAGGAACTTATAGCCTATTGAAAGAGAAACATAAGGAATATAAAAATACATGCTAAAAAAAAATACATGCTAAAGGAAATGAGAAAGATAACTGGGTATTATGGGACGAGCAGCATCACCTTGTTTTAGAGAGTCAAAGGTTTCCTGGAGAAGAGAATTATTTGACTGTTTTATAAAAGAGTAGATAAGTCTAACTAGATTACTAGTTAGTGAGATGAAGAGGTGGAGAAAATTATTCTGGGCAGAAGGGAAATCACCATAATGTGAATATATTATAAAATTTCAATAATTCTAGATTATACTGAAGACTAAATGACAAGAAATAAAGCCAAACATCATCAAATAGGAAGCATATCAGATTGGAGTTGCTGTAGAAGTTGTTAAAAGAGCTTAGACTATTCTTTTTTGATGGGCAGTCACGGAGTGATTTATTTTTTAAGTAGAGAAAGGTTGTGTATCTGTATCTACTGTGCATCTGTGGAAAGGATGAATTTGAAATGAATAATATTGGAAACCAGATGCTAACTGGTTTTAATGGTTTTAATAATCCATGTGAGAAATTGTGGTGGCCTCAAGTAAGGCGATAATGAAAGTGAGGAGACATATGGGGCAGTGTTTGTTCCTCCACTTTGGCTTCACATTAGAATACCTAAGGATATTTTAAAAATCCTGATGACTCATACCCCCCCCGCCCCCCCCCAAACCATTTAAATCAAAATTTAAACTGAAGCATCAGTATTTTTTAAAGTTGTCTATGTGATCCCAATCTGCACCCAAGGTTGTGAACTCCTGGACTAGAGACATTTTTAGGAGGTATAGTTAGCAGGTCTTGGTGATGAATTGATATAGGAAGGTAGAGAGAGATAGGCATTAAATATAAAGTCCAGATTTCTAGATTGAGAAACTGGGTAGATGCTGGTACTAGAGAGAGAATACAGAAAAAAGAGAACAGTTCTGTGGGACTACAGTGAAATCAGCTGACACATGATATCGCTGAAGTAGGAATACAGGTGCTGTCCAGCCAGCAGTTGGTGGTATAGCAGAACAGCAAAGAGTCCAGGGTACAAGTTTACAGAATAGCAGAAAAGGCCCTCTCTGAATAGGGCACTATGTTGTTCAGAAAAGCAGGAATAGCCTTAGCTTGTTGAAAATGTTCCAGAGGTATATGGTAACACATGAGAAAAACTACAGTTGAGTGTCTAAAAAGGCTGTATTTATTACAGTCTCTTTGAGCAAACCAGAGAATATTTCTCTAGGATTTTTCAAGCACTGAGTTCAGGGATTGTACCAATCACAGAGATGCAAGTGTTTCATGATTGTTTAGTCATTTAGCTGTGGAGCTGTGGTTATCAGAGTGTCTGTTGCTGGTGGCCTGGCTTTCAGAAGCATGGCTAGTGAAACAGCTGTCATTTGTTGACTGAATGGTTTTCAAGAGAGTTCTGGTAGTAACATGTTACTGAGGCTACTGAATAATTAGTCTTTCCAAAAAGTCAACTTTTATCTCCTTGTTGGCACTTGTTACTGGATAATTGTTTTCCATTGTATTAATTTAAGCACTTACTGTATTATTTCTCTTTTCTATTCTCTTTAGACTTTTTGCTTCATTTTATTTGTTATTGTTTAAAGTTGATGTTTTAGATCTCTTCAGCCTTTTTTTTTAAACTAGAAGCCTTAAAGCATAAATGTCTAATAATTACTTTGTGCTCCACAGTACTCTTTTTTTTAATGATCTTTGTAGATGGTATTTCTTTTATAAAGTCAGGTTTTAGTTCCAATCTACAAGCTAGTATTCAGTCTCATAGATGTATAATTCCACAAGTTTTTGACAAACATATTCAGTCATATATCTTCACCAAATTGAGAAAAAGAATATTTCCATCAAGCAACTCTTTGATTTCTTGATACATATTATGTATTCTTATTTGAGAGTCTCCATCAGATACAATAAATAAATGATATATTTGTGTGGCTAATTGTAATGTTTTTTATCTCCCCTCTGATTTTACTCATGGTTCTGTTTCTGTATTGTAATTAAAATTTTTTAATGTTTATTTATTTTTGAAAGAGAAAAACAGAGAGAGAGAGAGAGAGAGAGAGAGAGAGAGAGAAGAGAGCAAGCAGGGGAGGGGCAGAGAGACAGACAGAGAATTCAACCCAGGCTCCATGCAGGCTCTGAGCTGTCAGCACAGAGCCTGATGTGGGGCTTGAACTCACGAGCATTGAAATGATGACTTGAGCAGAAGATGATGCTTAATCAACTGAGCCACCCAGGTTCCCTCTGTATTGTAATTTTTTTTTTTAACTCTGACTTCATGTTCCTTGAAAATTGTGGAATTTTTTTGATACCTCTTTTGGATGGTGTTCCTTCTGAGAGGAATTTAATTTGCTTCTATTGGTTATCTGTCACTTCCAGCCCATATCACTTTCAAATAAATTATTTTCTTGGGCTTTTTTGGGACCACATTCATTAATATCATATTGTAAAATATAAATTTATAATAAGGGAAATTCCTATTACCCCCTGCCCTACAACTCTTCAAGTTCAAGAAAAGATAATTTCCTTGTACTCCACTTAATATTTAGTATTTTATTAATCTTTCTCCTTATAATGAGCTTTTGCAATGATTTTCTACTAGATTTCTGTCATTATTAGTTACCTCTTGGTTCTTGTACCTCATAGCTATCAAATGGAAGTTCAGGGTACAAGGTAAAAACTAGCTTTGGAACTCACTTCTCCAAGTCCTTCCTTTAACTTCATCATGGCATCGCAAATGATTTACTATTTTTCTCTGATCAGTAATGAATTTAAAATATAAAATTCTCATTTTAATACTTTATCAACTTACACAGTTTGTTTTAACCAAGAGTAACATTCAGAGTATACATTATGTTATATTGTGGAAAATAAAAACCAGCTTGTACATTTTGCAAACAATCCCAGGAAAGTCTATATGTATAATAAAATTTAAAAACCACTGTACTAAACCTCATAAAGTTTGTTACTAAATGCCTGTATGTTGAGTAGCAAGAATCTAAGCAAAAAGATAAAAAAAAACACCTATAAAACATTTTTAAATGTTATAGTAAGGCTAAATGAAAAGCAAGTGGTCACTTAGATATATTCAACTCAATTTAGCAAGAATGTAGACTACATGCATAGAACCTCCTCTGTGCTAAGGAGGTTCAAAAAAAGTGCCAATCATAATTCCCTGCAAGCTAAGAGTAATAATCATAAAACCATTAGACCTAAATACACTAATAATCATATATCAAATGAGTTAATGAGCAATCATGGCTCTAAATGCAAAACTAGATGTAGTTGCTGGCAAATAATTAACCTCCCTAGTCCTCTCCATATCTTCCCTACCCCACCCTCAAGTTTCATGAGAAAAAGTGAACTTGAACTAAATCTAAGAAGTTGAGAGAAGTTGAATATGTGGAAGTAGAGAAGGGGTGATAGGATTCTAGGCAAGGGCAAAAGTGTGATCAAAATCCCAGAGATGAGAAGGGACATAGAAAATCTAGGCTGAATTGAGGCAATCAACCTGGCTAATAGAGCAGTATGGTGACACCCCATATGGTATATGGGTATGGGATGAGTTGGTGTGAGCTCAGGTCCTCCTGCCTTAACTAACTTTATTATGCACAGAAGAGGAGATATATACTTCTTGACTTGTAATAACCTTGAACAGTTGGCTAAATTGTTCAATCTTTATCCTTAAATAATAAATATAATTTCTTAAGCAGGGGATGACAAGATAGACAATAACAAAAGCAAGACCAACTCAGAGAGAAGGAAGCTATTCTGAGATAGCATGGGCTCAACTAAGTATTATGGAAGTAACTTTCATGTTACTTTTCATTCCAGAATATCCACACATTTCGTAATAATTGAGGGATCCTATTGAGAAATATGTTACAGATGAAATTTAACTGCTATTTCTTGTCTAACCCAAACAGAACTCATATAGTATAGATGTTAAAAAATGTTTTGCCTTACCTATAATGTTCCCTTGTGTGTGTGGTAAATGAGATCCATTTCAGTTTTGATAAGGAAGAGGCATAAAATCATATATTCTTGTAAATAATGTGCACAGTATTATTTGTTGACGCCACTGCTATAAAAATCTGCTAGTAAACTGGCAAATATCTATGATTCTCATGAAATACAAACAAATCATAGATTTTATGTTGATCACCTTTATATATTTGATTGGTTTTTTTTTTCCTTTTTCATTGTATGTGTTACCTAAATGCTAGGACAAAATACGTGGATATGCATTCTGCCAAAAACACATAGTTTTCTTGATGTTCCCTATTACAGCAGCCATTTCTTTAATCAACAATACAGGCTAGCAGTTTATTGAACAATTGCCACATATCATGCCTTTTGTATACATGGATTAGCATTAGCACTCACAGAAACCCTACTATGTGAATATATGTGCCCTCCTGTTTTCGAAACCAATTCGCAGAATTCAAATGACTTGCTTAACTACACAGTGGAACAGAAAACAGTTTGGGGAAAATGTCAAATTATTGAGTCTCCTCCACCCCAACTAACCATGGCAATTTTATAGTGATTGGATCTCTGGCTCAGGAGTACAATGGGAATATTGTTTATGAACAATAAATACAATTGGCTATGAACACAAGTATGTGAAGACTGAAAAGCAGGAAGTCATTTGTGTGTGTGCAAGTGTATACACACATATAAACACATACATACATATACACAGGAGGTTGGGAGTCTGAGCAGGCATTTAGAGGTCTTAGAAATCTTATTTGTACCACTAAATAAAATGTTGTTTTAATATTGACAGGCAAAGTGCAGAGAATCTAAGAGAAGTGAATCCATGATGCAAATAAGGTAAAGAAGTAATGCTTACCACCTTGGCAGAGGTTCTGATGGGTGGTAAGGGTGGTCCAATCCTCTGTTTTCTCTAGCCTAAGTCATGGCCACATATTAAGTGGATATAAAAGTTAGGCACCCCATGTGGCGCCTGGGTGGCTTGGTCAGTTAAGCATCCAACTTTGTCTCAGGTCTGATTCACCGTTTGTGAGTTCGAAGCCCATGTCACTCTGTGCTGACAGCTCAGAGCCTGGAGCCTGCTTCAGACTCTGTGTCTTCCTCTCTGTCTGACCCTCCCCCACTCTCACTCTATGTCTCTCTCTCTCTCAAAAAATAAATAAACATTAAAATTTTTTTTAAAGTTAGGCACCCCAAGATAGGAACAGTCTCATGAAAAACCTCCAGAGTTCTAGAAACTTGTCCCTATTGACTACTGCTCAGCCAAAAAACTATATAACCCCAAACTACCATGGCCTATCTTGCTACGCATAGGAGAATCCTTATGTCACCAACACCAAATGCCTATTTATCTTTATCTTTACTTCTTTTTCCTCCTTGAAACAAAACTTTCAAACTGTATTCAGTGAGATAAAGGTCGGTGGGCTGCTGAGAGTGGTGTTTGAATAGGGGAGTTTGAGCAGATGGACTGATGGTCCTCTGCCATGCTTCTCTCACTTAAGCAAAACAGCTTTAGTTTATTTACATAGATATTAAGATGCTGTACAATATTTTATTTTAAAGAAAAGGTAGGCTAAAATTAGTTTGAAAACATCTGTGCTAGTAGATGGTGAGTGGGAACGGATTAATCAGATACAGTAAATGTGATTGATTTTAGCGCTTTCAAGTTTAAGGGGATTATTAAAATGATTTTCAAATTGCCAAGGAAGGCTGAGTCACAGCCTGGAGACAGCCATATATGTTGCCTAAAATAAGGCTGGCTGATGCTGGAGCAGACAGTTGGTATTTTTTGATTTAGCTCTTCAACTTCCTTTTTGATCAGTTTTCTGGCTCTACTCCTGATTGGTAGTTACCTAAGCTAGATACCCAGTTTCTCTAGACTTCAAATCTGGTTCTTTCCCTTGGCATCTTACTTCCATGAGAGATTGACTGACTGATGAGGCTCCTACTATTTTTTTGAAACACTTAAAATAAAAATAAGTCCCATTTTTTCTTTGAATAGATATATTATAGAAAAAGATACAAGAAGGTATAAAATAAAAAGTAAATCTTTCCTCAGATGGAACTTCCAGTAAACGAGTTTTGTTCTCCCGGGGCCAGTAGATTCTTCTGTCCATGTTCAGTCATTCTTTGCATGACAAGTGGAATCTCTCCATGTTCAGAGTCATTCTCTGCATGACAAGTGGACATGTGTGTTTTATTTTTTTTCCTTTTAACAAATAAACAACATACTCCTCAGCATATATTCTGGGGATTATTCTATATCCATATACAATGATCTTCATTTTTTAAAGCAAATTCTTCTGTTATGAAGATATATAATGATTGAGTTAATCAGATGTAGTACTTCGCATGTTTTTTATATTGAGCTCTTGTAGACAATGTTGCAGTAAATATATGCACATGCTTATACAAGCATGCCTATGGAACAGATTCCTGGAAGTGGAATTGCTGCTTCTGCATCAAATTTCCATAGATATTGTCAAATAATTTCCATAAATTGAGCACCATTTTACATTCCCTGAAAAATACACAAAAGTGCCTATTTTCCATACCACCCCTCAACAGTGTGTTTGCAAACATTTTAATCTTTCCTAATTGAAAAAAATTATCTTACAATTTTTAACTTTTATTTATCTTATTATGAATAAGTTTGAGTTTGAGCATATTTTCATTTGCCCATTTATGTTTGCTTTTCTCTGACCTATTTAAATCTTTTGCCCATTTTAACTTGAGTTGCTGTTATTTGTTCTCAGAGATTTATAGAAAATTTTTACCAAGAAAGGCAATCAATTTGCTTTTGTACCAATTGAAAATTTTTATTTTATTTCTTACTTTTTTTTTAATGTTTTTTGATATATAGGATTTTTAGAATTATATAGTCAACATCATTTTTTTCTTTTATGTCCTCTTTTATTCCATAATTAAAAGGAACTTTCCCATTCCAACATAAAACAAAGTTTTTCCAAAATTTCTTCTTTTGTTTTAAGTTTCATTTTTCACATTTAAATTCTTATTGCACACGGAATTTATTTTTGTATAAATTGGTAAGAAAGGATACTTCTACTTAGTTAACCAGTTGTTCCAATTAAATTTATTAATAATCTATTTTTTTTACCTATGATTTAAAATATTAACTTTACCCTATACAAATTTTACCATATTCTATATATTTTTTTCTATTTCTAAACTTTTGGGACTATTCCATTGATCTGTCTATTAATGTGCTAATAAATCACTGTTTCATTTAGAAGATATAGTTAAGCATCTAATAGGACTATCCCCCATTATACTTCTTTTTGAAAATTTTCCTAGACTTAATTTTATTTTGCTTTTTAAAATATAATGTTTAAAATTATCTTGTCTAAATGCCACTGGTATGTTTATTGAAATCATAATAATTTTATAGGTTTATGCCATGATATCTAATATTCCTAATTGACAACAAGATATACTTTTAAGTCTCCTTTTGAAGTTTTTCTTCATCTAGAACCTGTCCACTTCTTAACAAGTAAATTCTTTGGTAGTCTGTTCATTTTTTCAAAATTACTTTGGTAAATGGGGTCTTTTCTTCTATTACACATTGTCTGGGTATTTCTATCTCTCATATGGTTAATTGATAATTTTCCTTTAGTATGTGCAAGTAGTGATGCACTTGTGGTGTGTGTATTTGGTGTATGTTAATTTTCATCTCTACCCTATGAGAGGTTTATACCTTTTGTAATACACTCATCGCAAATATATACTCAAAGTTATTCCTTGATCACTTCAAATATTGTTATGGAAATGGCCAAAAAGTTTATTGACTCATAAAAGAGATATCAGAAATATATATTACCTAGTTAAATAAATGGTGTTTAGGATATGTGATAAGGCAGAAAAGCTTTCAGGAACCCTAGTGCCTTAGCATGAATGAGGTAAGAGAATCCCAAGAAAAGCAAGCCCAGCTTTGCCAGCAGCACATGAGATGTAGAGCCTTGTTCACCTTGTATTCCTTTATTTGATGGAGATCTCTGTGAAATGACCCAATGACTGGCCCTTCCACCAAAATGCCATTGTGTACTTCAGAGTGGGCCTTTTGTTCAAATATTGTTAGACATTGTTCAGAATGTATCTTGCTTTGAGATACAAAACCAGTTACATGACAATTCTTTGAGGGATTGTTGGTAATTGTTTGTATCTTTGTCAGAGCTTCTTCTGAGACATAATTTCATTGTTATATACCATGAGGCAACAGAAACTGATCCAGGCTGGTGCCCTGATGATTTTGCATAAATCAACAGAGGCCACAATGGGAAGGTTTAACCACAACAAATCTTCGCAGAATGCCCTGTGATCCTCCTGGAAAACAAGAGCATATGAATCTTCTGAGTTGTTGCTACAAGGCCATTTCTTACTTATCTTACAGAAACAATCTTTGAGATAGTTTCTCATCCTCTCCCAGGTTCTGACAAGGCATGAGGATTTTGGCCTTGCTTTCACCCTTACATTACAGCTGCAAACTGTACAATGTGTTAGCTATCGCATGCAACCAGTTTTTCAGCAACAAGTTGCCCTACCACTCATGTCTCATTGTCATCTGTTCCCTTCTGTTTTGGTGCTGTCCTGTGGAAGAAGAGATGTAGTGAGCTGTGACCTGTGTTATTCTTGTTTTGATTCTCCAAATAAGTAATACAATATCTGAGTCTGAAAAGGACTTATTGTTTCCTTACCATCCAAATATGTTAGATTTGTTGGACAGCTTTCAGGGGTATAAAGGTCTAACCTCCAAACACCTTTAATGATTGGAGGCTGCTGCTATTTCCTGAAATAATCTAACAATGTTGAATTTATAAAATAGTTTTAGATAATAATATTTATATATATGAAGAGTATTATTCTTATAGATTAATTTTTTATCCAGCCTTTTTACTGAATTATCTTAACATTAATAATAGATTTAAGTTTTTCCTTTGGGTTTTCTAGTCTCTCTTGCTCTGAGATGACAATGGACTCCCTGATAAAAATTGTGTTTAACTAGTTTTGATTGGAAGAATCAACCTCTATACAGTTGATTCTCATCATTTGCAGTAGTCACATTCTCTAAAGTCACTGTGAACAATGGATTAGTGAATATTATACCATTATTCACAAAGGGAATCTCTGTCATCTATCTATCTACCCACCCACCTACCTATCTACCTACCTAGCATAAATTATAATATCAAATCATAACAATAATTTATTCTGCTAGATTCCCTTTTCTTTATTCTACAAAAGGGAAAAGAAGATTCTGAAGCATTATGTGGCCTGAGGCCACCCTCCAACAGGAACTAGAATTGGGATTCAAACCCCATCCAACTGGCCCTGAGCTAGAATCACTACACTGCACTGCTCCTTGCCGTCTCCACAATTGGTCATCTCTGTATGAGGACTGAAATGAAAGTCAGTGTTGTCTTGTTCAGCCTCCGTTGGGATTGAATGTGTGTGTCAGGCAATTTATTTTTGCTATTTTGTGTATGTTTGCAAGTGACCAAGAAAGTGCTGGTCATATTCATTTTGAGATTATGAATAAATTTTAGTGAGTAGGCCAGTTCACAAATATACATATGGGTTCAAATTAAGTAATGTGTTAGTCTTCACATTTGGGGAGGAGATTAAGGGCTAAAGGCTATCAGAAGGAGAGACCCAATTCTGAATTTGGTCAGATGTACTTGGATATAGGGGCTGCTAAAACTTTAGCTCCAGAATTTTAGTAACTGTTTGCTGAACTGATAAGATGAAAGTCTGGAACAAAAGAAAAATGTTTTGCATAACACTAAATAGTGTTATGGCTTATAGGAAGAAGGAGACCAGGGAGAAGAAAAGGGAGAATTCTATAGGACAGAGATCAGATATGATGTGATAATGTGATTCATACTAGAAAAATATCTAAATTAATATGAACATGAGGAACACCTGGGTGGCTCAGTCAGTTAAACGACTGATCCTTAATTTTGGTTCAGGTCATAATCTCACAGTTGGTGAATTTGTGCCTTCCATTGGGCTCTGTGCAGTGTGGAGCCTACTTGGGATTCTCTCTCGCTCTCTCTCTCTCTCTCTCTCTCTCTCTTTCTCCCCCCCCTCTTTCTCTCTCTGTCTCTCTCTTCCCCTCCCTGCTCATGCTGTCTCTTTCTCTCAACAATAAATAAATAAATAAATTTTTAAAAATATGGACATGAAAATAATGTTAAAATTCAAAGGGAGACAATAAAGTGATAAATATATATATTGTCAATAAAAAAAATTTAAGGACTCAAACGTACATTTTTAGTCAGCGTTTCAAATGAACAAAAGTAACCTAGTAGTAAATTGTAATCATCAATGACTTTCAACAAAGATTTCCAGTGGCCCAATTACCCAAACCAAAGGTGGCAGGATCATTCGGTCTGCCATCCACAGGCAGACATAATCTCCCATGAATTATCAAGTATATAGTTACAGGCCTCCTGTGGGGCATTTAGAAGATATTTTTAATGGTTTAAACCTTATACTTCCTAGGAGGGGTAATTCCTTAGCAAGCAGTAGTATAAGTTTATTTAACTAACTTATTCAGTCTTAATTTTATGTAACAGAAAGTATAATATTATGTTGTTGGAATATAATGTGAGTGCATATCAATTAATGCAACCAAGAAGATAATATTTGGTGATAGTCAACTACATGGTTGAAGCTTTAGTAGCCAAAAATGCGACATGAAAATACTTTGGCAATATTTTGACAAATTCAAGAAATTTTATTTTCCCTTACTTCATAATATTCTTTAGGACTAAATTATAGGAAATGGTATCAGCACATGCCTTAGTTCCTAGTTTCCCAGATGGTTCACCTTTAGCAATTATTCTCTATTCAGTGCCTAAAGGAAACCCTGCCTCTCCGCATTTTAGGATTTTAAAATTGTGATGAAGACACATAAAAATTATAAGATGACCCATGATATGCTTTAAGGCCTAGTAAGAGATACAGGTATAGTGCTTTGAAATTGAAGACCAGGGGCGCCTGGGTGGCTCAGTCGATTAAGCGTCCGACTTCAGCTCAGGTCACGATCTCGCGGTCCGTGAGTTCGAGCCCCGCGTTGGGCTCTGGGCTGATGGCTCGGAGCCTGGAGCCTGCTGGAGCCTGCTTCCAATTCTGTGTCTCCCTCTTTCTCTGCCCCTCCCCTGTTCATGCTCTGTCTCTCTGTCTCAAAGATAAATAAACGTTAAAAAAAATTGAAATTGAAGACCAAATCTTGCACAGAATTGTTATAGAGTTGTCATGGGAGTTATTTCCTAGAAAAACAAAAAGTTTGGTTTTAAGATGGACCTTAAAGGATTCAGTTTTGGCCTAAGAACCACCTATTGCTAATAGACAAATCTGCAGTCATAGGTAAATTCAGGCTTCCTTTAAGATCTTCCCATTATCCTCTCTTCCCCAGAGTCACCTTCTTAGAGTCCACTTTTATAGCCAGAAAATGCTCCTTTTTGGATAAACAAATAAAAACGAGATCTACTCCGATTGCAGAAGGCACTTCATCATTACTGGGGCACATTTTTCTATATAAACAGAAAATACAAATTAGCACTTCCTTCCAAGAACTCTAGATCAGATGAACTGGATTGTTCTGAACACGTGGTACAAAGCAACAAGAAATCACAGGTAGCATAACTCCAAAACAGAAGTACTGATTAATCTGTCAGATGTTGGGAGATCAGCATTGGTGCTTCTTTGGTTCACCTAAGGGCCCAAAAGAATCAGATGAGTTAGAGAAAGTTCTAAGTAACAAGCTATCCTGGCTTCCAAGGAAGCAAAAAATAATCTTTATTAAAAATTAAAGACTAAAGAAACACTAAACATAATATCCATGTCTATTGTCAACAAAATATTTTGAGTCCCTGAAATTGCTTCCCAGCTTAAAGGAATGACAACTCAGATGTTTCAATAAAGGTCAGACAAATTTAATGAGGAAACACTACCTAAGTTAAAATTTGCAATATTATACAAGCAAAAGAAAACATTTTAGCATAAACTAAAATAGAGAATAAAGTTTGTATCTTGAACACAATCTTGAGCTCTCCTTCTCCCTCCCACCCCAACCCCCCTCTCTTGTCTAGTTGTTTTCTCCAGAAAGCAATGTGGAATTCACTGCATTTGGGCAAACTAGAAATCCTCTGTGACTGTAATAATTTTTTTCTCATAAAAATATTTCTAAAAATAGAGAATTCTGAGAAGGAAAGCTGGTGGATTCTTAAATAGATTTTAAGAAAAAGTATATAAAACTTGGAAATAGGCAAAAAATAATATTAGATGTTCTTTTGGTGCAGTGGTGGTTGGCTTGCATTTGGTTGACCCTCTCTTGACTGCACTTTTATACAACTCTGTAAGGCCAAGATGAAATTGCAATTTTTATCTCAGTAAAGTGGCAGAAAATTTCTGTCTTGTGGAAAACAAAACCTCCAATGTTGCAATTTATTATTTTCAAGGATGTTAAACTATGTTGTATCAAGTCCAATTGTCTTTTCTCACATTTCTTTATTAAACTGCTTATGAATATCAAATTCCTCAAATTCTCATTTAGCTGGTCCCAATAGCCTACTGATTATCTCCCTCCTTTCATGTGTTTATTTTATATTTACATGAGGGTCATAATTTTACATTTTTGAAAGTTATATTTTAACAAAGTACTTATAGGCATTTATTAATTTGGTGAAACCACTTTGCTCAGGGATTATGTCATTAGTTTGAAAACAGTACCCAGAAGTGACCAAGCTCTTGAGGAGTGATTCATGCTAACCAATCTATTTATTGATCAATATATTTATTGACAACAGGAGAGAGATTGTATTTGCGACCAAAAGACTTGGATTGGCTCAATAGACTCCTTACCTCTGGCTACCAAAAAAACCAGAAAGCCATGCTAATTTATTCACATATTGCTTGGAGAGAAAAAAAATCAATAACAGTAGGAATTGAGAGATCTTGAATGAAATATCTTCCCCCCCCCCTTTGGAAAAGTCAGCTGATATTTTTTTTTCTTCTCAGTCTGCTGTGCTTTCTAGTCTCCATTTGCCATTGACCCTATCCCTTCTCTGATTTGTTCTGTGCCCCAGGAGTCTGATTCCTATGGGAGATCAGCCCTTCCAAATATATTTAAGTTACATTCAGCCAATGAGAGTTACCAACAGAAGAGTGGAGTATGGGAGGAGAGAAAGATTGGGGCATTTTCCCCCCTGTTCCCTCATTGCTTCGGTGCCATATCTCACCACCACCACCGCAGCTACCATGAGTCCTTCCCCCTTTGTCTTCATCTCTTATTAGGGTCCTATAAGTATTATTTTTTCTCTTTCCTCTTCCTGTGTTCAGTAAAGGATAATCTTTAGGTGCCTTAATATCTCCTGTCCATTCTTTTAATGTGGGAATGGTTCTAAACAGTATGTAAAATTTTTCTGGATTAAAGTCTCTTTATTTGAAGCATCTCTTCCCCTTAACCAGCCTATCACAGAGATGCCAGAATCAGTTCTTCATTCACCATATAGTTATATTAGTTCTCCTTTTATAACATTTACAACCCACCTTAATTCTATTTTTGCCGCATGCATTGTCTTCTGCCATCCCAAAGTACTAAGCTGTATTTCAAATCACGTACTTAATTGAAATAGGTATTTCCAAAAACATTCCATATTCTTTCTTGCACATTTCTTCTGTGTTCCTTAAATACCCCTTTCCCTCTTTTTCCCACCTATAAAAAAGACTAAGCATAGTTTCATATCAATCTGCCAAACCCTGATTTTCAAAGACCGTCATGGTCTATAATGCAGTAAATTTGGAGGGGAGGAATATTAATATCTTGTATACCTCTGTGGACCACAGGAACCCCTAGAATTCATAAAATTCAACAATAAATTATAAAGCTCTCAGCACAGTACCATGGATATCTCTTACCCCTTTCCAAACATTGAATGTACCCCTCCATCAATGGTACTTCTAGTACACCTGCTACATTTCATTTACATTATGCAAAAATAACACCTTTATATTCAAAATAAGCCTGTTTTGCCATGCCACCTTCTTTTTGTAGTCCTTTAACCTTAATATTATGCCACAGTTTACCCAAGTATTTCTCAGACCCTAATCAGAACTCACTTTTCTGTGGTCACTTTTGATTATGTGTACTTTTCCTACTTAATCAACACCTCTGGGGCCTCTTGCCTGCTTGGACAACACTACCTGCTCTTAATTACCATTATCTTGTTAAAAGTGAGTGATGTCTAGAAATTTAGTGTTATAAGTTATGTTCAGTATCCCTGACCACTATGATGGGACTACAGCTACAGATCCTGGCAACATTAAGTCTTGAAGAACTGGCTCATACTGAACCTCCTCTGTGAGTCCCTTCTTGACCACCTTGGGTTCTAGACAGTGT
Source organism: Herpailurus yagouaroundi (assembly GCF_014898765.1). Classification (NCBI taxonomy): domain Eukaryota; kingdom Metazoa; phylum Chordata; class Mammalia; order Carnivora; family Felidae; genus Herpailurus; species Herpailurus yagouaroundi. The sequence goes on from NW_024412452.1 coordinate 4,067,553, forward strand.
TTGTTTCCTTCTCTGTGTTACACACACTTTTTTTTTTTTAATTTTTTTTTCAACGTTTATTTACTTTGGGGACAGAGAGAGACAGAGCATGAATGGGGGAGGGGCAGAGAGAGAGGAAGTCACAGAATCAGAAACAGGCTCCAGGCTCTGAGCCATCAGCCCAGAGCCCGACGCGGGGCTCGAACTCACGGACCGCGAGATCGTGACCTGGCTGAAGTCGGACGCTTAACCGACTGCGCCACCCAGGTGCCCCAACACACACTTTTAAAATGCCTGTCTTATAACACTTCTCACATGGCACTGTCACTATATATTGATATATTTTGTATCTCTCACTGTGTTGTGAATCCTTAAAGCCTAGACCATTTCTGAATTGTCTGTGTATCTCCAACCCCTAATGTTGCAATGTCTGTTGCTTAAAATGTGATCAATAAAAAATTTGAATAAATGAAGGAATGAAAGGCTTGAATGGTATTGATTAGGTTAGCACTTGCTTCAGTGGTATTCAGCTTGAATATATATCCTGGTAACATTAATTGGACTTGGATATGTTCTTTGTCTCCTAGCCACAGGGGTACTTCCATCTGATTGATTTTTTCCCCATTTTGAGCTTATACTTGGTTGTTTGACTCTTAGAGAGTAACTTTATCATTTTCTTTGAGGGCATATATTTGTATCCACTAAGACTTAGCTTGTCAGTGGGGCTGACAGGGAGCTGAGCATGTTGATAGCTTAACTTTGTGAAGTGGGAATCCTCAGTGAATCAAACATCCTATTACAATCATTTGTCACCAGAGGCCAACTCAGTTCACAGTTGAGGGACACAGCTGATAACTCTTATTTATCTCTACCAAACTAAATTCCCCCAGTCCCTGCCTGGTAGACTAGATACCTGTACTGACAAAGACACAGAAGTATTTCCTTATGAAGACCATTAGTAGCATCTATAGTGCTTTTAAAATTATGTGCTACATCAAGACAAAAATCAATATTATCATTCCAAATGATACATATGTCACTTGAATTATTTAAAAAGGCCATCTAAAAATGTACATTAGTGTGACACTCTTCAGGATAAGGTTGCATGCCTTCTGGGCTGCATGTGTCCCTCTTTGTTTACATGGATCATCTCATTGGTATATTATGGACAACTGTTAATACAATTGTCTTGCCTTCCAGGGAAGATGTGAAAAATAACTAATTAAGGAAGAATATAGAGAAATGTGAAGAGCAACACATTATTACTTCTGGACATTGTTGAAACATCAAAAATAATGGAATCTTAATAGTTTCCAATTCTCCCCCTGGAAAGAGCCAAACTTGCTTCTGTATATTAGGTTCTAGCATTTTATCTCTTGTTGCATAGATGCTATAGAGATAGAGATAGAGATAGAGATAGAGATAGAGATAGAGGTAGAGGTAGAGGTAGAGGTAGAGGTAGAGGTAGAGGTAGAGATAGAGATAGAGATAGAGATAGAGATAGAGATAGAGATAGAGATAGCTTTAGACGTATACATGTCCTATTTTGCTCACACTGGACTTGAGTTCTGGAATTCAACTCTTCCTCCTTTCTGATGTGTTGAGAAAACTTGAAATTTCTCTAACCAGAAACCCTGGTACTGAACTAGGTTATGCCAACATACTGTTGAACATGACATGAAGTCTGTTTTTAGTCAGTATACAGTCTAGTATGAAATTACAAGATTTTTTTAAGGAATAGTAATAATGTTAGGCCTATATAAATATTTGAGGGGGAAAATCCATAATTATTCTTTATTATGTAACCAAGAACTGGGCTTGCCTTGCCTGCCTTTCTCCCTTCCTTCCTTCCTCCCTCCCTTCCTTCCTTCCTTCCTACTTTCTTTTGGTCACCCCTCCCTCCGTTCCTCCCTCCTCCTGTCTCTCTTTTTCTTTCTCCAGACTTTCCACCTCAACTAATGTAATCAGTTTACTGCACTCACTAAATGATCACCAGTTCCAACGTGGAACAATTGGTCAGGTCTGATGCTAGACGTGATTCTTGTAAGAAATGAGTGTTATGAACTCTCAGGATAAGAGGTATTCATAAGATTTATTTGACCATCCTTCTCACACAGTGTAATTTAAAGCAGGTATTGATTGAACAACCTGACTCATCCAAGAGGCAGTAGCCTTCTTATCAGTTAGATTTCTAAGAAAGTAAATAAAATTTAAAAAATAAAACAATGCAAATGCAGATGTAGCTTCAGACAACTTTTTTCCATCTTTCAAATCTTGGCTCAACATTTGCTCAGTACAGAGTCCATTCTCAGGCAGTTATAAAATTGAGGATATAGCCCTGCATTCCAAGAATGTTTCCTGAAATTCACTCCAGTCAAATGTTCTAGCTCACCTGATGTCTGAGCCATGGAGACACAGACTGGGTTTTTTAATATTATATACCCATAACTACAGATGGGAAAATTAATAGGGGAAAGGAAGCTGCTGAGACAACAAAAATACAGAGACACAAAGTGCCTGATTGTAGTGCTACTTTTGAGGCCTCAATGGATCCAGTCATTCTTGTATTTACACATAAGGGACTCTCCTCTAAATTTCAAGGGCTTTTTTTTTTGACAATATAGCTGGATTTTATATTCTTAATGCTGCATTATTTTGCCATTTTGCCTTTCTGGTTAAGTTGCCCCCATTCATTCAGCAAGATTTTGAGTTCCATAGCAGAATATGTTTCTTTGTATTCTCCTTAAATGCACTGTAAGGGGCCAGGCATCCAGTAAATAGGTGGTAAAAAGATGGTGAATTGGTATAAATTACTATCCAGCAGATTATTTTCCTCTATCAGGAGGCAGTGTATCTTTTTCAGATTTTTCTTCCTGTACTAAGCAGAGATATCCAAGATCTGTGATGATTTAGGGCCTGTTCCAACTACTTGACTTTGAATTTATCATTTAGTCTTGGATTTTGCTTTTTTAAGGGAAAAGAATCACACTTGAACACATTCTTTGTCCTGCATGCATAATTAAAATTTAAGTAGTAGTCATTTTCATTTGGACTTTGTCATCTCAATTAAAATATTAATTTGGGTGATTCTGTTTTTGTAGGCTTAATACAGATTGAATTTGCAGCTAACATCATAGATTCCATTGATGTAGAAACTATAAGAGTAATAACATTAGGAATTATAGATGCTCAGGAAGGGAAAAGGAACTTGTTTTAGAAAAATAAGTTCCTGAATCTCTATCTTTGAAATTTTTTTCTTCCCTTCCTGCCCACACACACCTGTCGGTAGCTGTGGGAACATACTTAACAAAAAGGAAGAAACTGCAGAAACTCTTTGAGCATTTATATATTGCCAACAACATTAAGCCACACCATAATATTGTTACACAGATACAACCTTTGAGTGAACTTTCAATATTTGGATGAAACAGGGAATATTAACACAATAATGGCAACACTGCCCAGCCTGACTCTCCAGGATCACCTGTAGGCCATACTCGCTGGACCCATATGCTCCAGCCACACTGAACTTTCAGCACTTGGAATACATTTCAGGGTTATACCATGTGCTATTGCCTCTGTCTGGAATGTTCTTTCCTTTTCTTTTTACATGGCTACCTGCAACCCAGACTTCAGCTCCCAACACAAATATCACTTGCTTAGATGCTTTTCTTGACCCATCATACTAAGTTAAACCATTGTGCCTTACTTAGCACACTGTAGTTTTCTTTCATAGTTCTTTCCCAAGTTTATAATCAAATGCTTACCTGCATATTTATTTAGTTGATATCTGGCTTTTACACCACCACAAATCATAAAACAACATCTATTTTGTTCACAACTGTATAACTACAGCATAGAACAGTTCATCTATAACAGCTGCCTAATAATTATTTGTGTTGAAAAACATGAAACTTTCAGTTTCTTAATAAATATTCACAATAGCCATTAAAGGTTGACTGTGGTATAATTTCCAAAGGTGAGTACCATTAATATCTTCCCTTCCTGTATGTGCCTCCTACTCTACCCATCAAGAGATGGATTCAGTTTTCCCTTCCTTTACATCTGGGCTCACCTGGAGACTTGGCTTGGCCAATACAATGTATAGGAAGTTATGTGTGCCAGTTTCTGGCCTGGCTTTTAAAAGTCTGATATCTTCCTCTTCCCCTCCCCTGGAAATTAGCCACATAATGAAAGGGACATCAGGAAAGACTATTGGATTATGAGACACTATGCAGAAAAAAGACAAAGAGACAGAGAGAGACAGAAACAGAGACCACATGAAGGAGTATTGAGGTGCCAGACATGTTCAGGAAGCTGTCTTAGACCTTCCAGTCCAATCCAGCTGCTAACTCAATGCAGCCAAGATAATGTCCACAGCCAATGCTAAGTGTGACAGAAAAACCTCCCTGCTGAACTCTACTTGAATCCCTAACAGCAGAATCATAAGAAATAATAAATTGTTCTTTTAAATTTAAAGTGCTATTATACCACAATAGAAAAGTAAAACTGTGGTCTACCAGGAATCTTCAGCATCTCTTTGAAGAAAAGAAAAGCACATTTTAGAGAGGTTTAGACAACCTTCCCAGGGTAATGTAGTTAGTAGAAGGTAGAACACAGATAGTATTGCATGTTAAAAAAAAAAAAATTCCTAGTAGAACTTTGTCTTTAATATCACATGCAGTTTGTGGCCAATCAAATATATTCTCCATGTTCCTAAACAACTGCAATATTAGAAATATGTATAGTATTTTGTAGCATACAGACCATAAGAGCAGGATGATCGAGTGATTTGTGAAATGAAAAAATCAATAAGCTAGGAGTCAGAAGCCCTGGGTTGGGTTAAGGGTCAAAGTTACTGTCCTTAGCTTCAAGCACAGTTACATCATCTATAAATTAAAGATGCTAGCACTCATCTCCAAGGACTGTGATAAACTTTAAATAGGATCATGACTTTAAAGCCCTTTGTATTATAAAGAGCCATAGATGTGTTAGTAAATAATTATCCTGAAATTTTAGAATCTGGTTTAGAAGCATTGAGTTGTTTAAAGGTTTACCCATTTTGCAATTACCATTAACCTTTGGGGTGTGATGTTTATGCTGATTCATTAGAATGAGAATAACACCATTTCAATTATGATTCTGGAGGGAACTTACAGTCTGAAGAAACAAATTATTTGTCTGAATTTTAGTAATAATTAAACAAAATTAGCCTGAATTTTGATAAGGCACAATCCAACTGACACAATTTTGACAGTTTCGCAGTACAAGGACAGTCCTCTGTTCTCTATATGCCATAGGCTCAGGGATAAAATTAATAGACAGTTATTAAACACTCATCTCTAAAAATTATATTCCACTAACTGATTGATTTTAAGGTATAGGTTCATCCATTTATCAACTGACTGATAATGCAGATTTTTTTTCTTACAACTGAAATAAAAAGAATTGGTTCAAAGTACTAGATATTAAAAAAAAAAAGGACCGGGGCGCCTGGGTGGCTCAGTCGGTTAAGCGTCCGACTTCAGCTCAGGTCACAATCTCGCGGTCCGTGAGTTCGAGCCCCGCGTCGGGCTCTGGGCTGATGGCTCAGAGCCTGGAGCCTGTTTCCGATCCTGTGTCTCCCTCTCTCTCTGCCCCTCCCCCGTTCATGCTCTGTCTCTCTCTGTCCCAAAAATAAATAAACATTAAAAAAAAAAAATTTTTTTTTTAAAAAAAGGACCAATCCCCCAGTGCTTGGTCGTGAAGTGGAAACAAGAAGGTAAAGATGGGTGGAAGAAAAAACTTTTTCTGTTCTTACCAATTATATGTTGTAACCAGGCATCAGAGTATCTCAGATGTTAATTGTGTGAAGATAATCAGTGTTATATTTTCACTAGTCATTGACTTCACCTAACTTAGTTTGACTCCTCAAATACCTCTGTATAACCATTCAATTATCTCTGCTTCCCTTAAATATACCACACAAGGTGGAAGGCAGTACTAATCAATTTTGCTGATAAAAAAAACCCAGAGAATTCAAAAATAGTTGTAGCTGACCTTGACACTTTTCCTGTAGATTTGTAGACTGAAAAATAATGGCGGCAGCCATGATAGACTAACTAGTCTTCCAGGATATGAATCTCTGTTGATTTTATACCCTGCATCCATATATCATTTCTGAAACTAAACTAATCCTACTACTCTTCACCTGTCAGCTCAATGAGTAGTTCATCTTCCTCCATAGCATTAAGGGAGAGAAATCTTCTAGATGGGCAGAAAACAATTTAAACTCAGTGACACCTAAGAGAAGAAAAACAAATTGACTCTAAGCCATCTAGACTGCAGCCCAGAGATGAGGATGGAGTAGAAATTAAAACAAACCTCTAGCCATCATTTATTATACTAATATGAAGTTTCAAAGAAAGTGTCCAGAAAGGAATGGAATCTTTGAAGACACAGAATCAAACCTAAGCCCAAATTTTGTTTATTCTACTCTGCTGTGGATTGAAGCATAACTGAATACTGTCCTCTTGTCAATGAGGCCATTCAAATACCTGAAATATAAGACCAAACTCAGTGCTTTCCAAAACCTTCTATTCATCAAAAGCACCAAAGAGCTTTTTGAAAAACACAGATTCATGGTCTCTACCCTAGGTATTTTAATTTGTAGGCGGGTAAAACATTAGACTAAAAGATTTTGATTCCTTTAGTGTTCCCAAGGCCTATAAGTTATATTCATTGTCTACACAGAGCCTATTATCCTCCACAGAAAACCAAAATTTTATAAAATCTAGGGGGTAAAGTCAGAGGGAAAAAAAATTTCAACACCTTCTTTTATACCCTACATTTATCTGGAAGAAAGGTAGTAATTAAGAGTTACAGTGTATTTGTAAAATTCAGTATTTATTATTGTATTATTTTACTGTCTTTTCATAATATGGTTTATACTCAAAAAGCACTATCAGCAAATTGTGAATCCAAGATCTTCTAGGTCCATATTCCTTCCCATGGAAGGACTGCCTTGCCTTGAAGCAAGTCTACAGAACTAAATTTCTTAAGATGTAAGAGAACATGGATTAGAAATTTTCTGCTTCCAAATACACCTCTTACTTCAACGTCATTTTCCCATATCCCATTGCCCTGACAAACCTTCAAAAGATCAGTGCTATTGCTATTTCTATGGCTACTGCTCTTTATAGCTAAGATGTCTGCTTGGGGAAATGCTGTGAAAGAATAATTTCCATGTTTCTACTCAGAACTATGGCAGAGAGTAAGCAAAGCTGGAAGGAAGACAGCAGCCCTACTACAGTACAATAATTGGTCTTGGGAGTGTTTGTTGTTTTTGTTCATGTGTTTGTGTCTTATACTCTGGCACCTGCATATTTGGATATTGCTATTCTTCCTCATACCCACTTCACTTCTGCCTGCATCCTCTCCCACCCATGAAGCCCCACTACTTTTAGGTTCTCTTGAGAGACTAAAGCATTATAGAGTTAAAGTCTTAGCCAAATTCCTGAAGTAACTTCTATTGAAAAAATAATTCAGTGTGTAACATGCTTAACCCAAAGGAAGAGTCTCAACTGATACATTTTAGGCCTCAGTAGATGAGATATTTGGGGAAGGGTTGTCACACCATATGGGGAAAATATGTTATTGCTTTTCCCCCTTTGTACCAGGCAAGGAAAATCTTCCATGGTTTATCTGAGATAATATATACAGCACAATTGTAAATTTTTAATCTCATACACAATGTCAATTTCATTCACAGATGTCTTGTAGAACACTCTTCCAAACCCACCTCTTAGAAATTGCTTGAAATGGTCAAGGGAAAAAACATAGGGGAAAACAAACAAACAAAAAAACAAACCTTTTTGAGTCATCAAGTTAGATAATAATTAACTACTTATTGCAAAATAGGAATTTATACAAGCCACAGAACAAGTGAATGTATTGAGGAAGAAGTCACAAAGGACCAACTTAAAAGATTATACTAATAGCTATACTAGATGGCAAATGAATCAGAAAACACGATTTCTATTTTTTTTTTCAACTGGGATCCTTGATTTTTCCTATTACCTTACCTTTCTCTGTCCCTTGGTAATACCATATGCAAATCTCATTTCTGACGGATCACTCTCAGTGTTAAAACAAATTAAAGTACAATAAGGTTTAAACAGCTAACTCTTATAAATATAAAAATTTCTTTTCAATCCCAGGTACATAACTGACTCAGGGCTAAGGGTGTTACTGCGGAGAAGAAAGTCATGATCTGTCTATTTGCCTTTCCTCCATCTTGTCCTGCAGCTGGATCTTCCAGGGTCAAATTGGTAGAAAGACTTTTCATAAGAAAAGAGAGAAGTCCTGTATTACTGGTCCTGTAATACTGTGATTTATAATTAGAAATATATATTTGTCTTGGCCCCACTTCTGACACAGAGCTCCTTAAATCCTTAGAATTTCCTAAATGATGAAAGCAATAAAGGTGTCTTTTGCTACATTAATGAGTGAGTTTTGGAAGCACCTAAGGATGGGAGCTGGTTGACAGAAGAACCAACCTCTTGGGAGGGAAGAGGACAGAGTAGCTGGAGACTGAGATCAGTTGCCAGTGGCTAGTGATTTAATGAACCAACTCTACCTATGCTTTGACCCTCCATAAAAACCCAAGAGGACAGGGTTTGGAGAGCTTCTGGGTTATATAATAACACGTGCAGGTGCTGGGAGAGTGGCACTCCTGGCGAAGGCATGACAGCTCTGCATCCTTCCCCCATACCTGGTCCTATGCTCTCTTCCACCTGGATGTTCTTGAGTTCTATCCTTTCATAATAAACCAGTCATCTTATGTGTGAATGGATTTCCTGAGTTCTGTGAGTCACTCTAAAAAATTAATTGAACCCAAGGAGGGGGTTGTTGGAATCTCTTATTTATAGCCATTTAGTCAGAAGTACAGGTAACAAAGTGGACTTGCCACTGGTGTCTGAAACCCAAGGAAGAAGATATTGAAATCCTCAATACATAACCAGTCTATCAGAAGCACAGATAATCTAGGCTTACGACTGGCATTTATAGTAGGCAGAGGGGTCAGCATTATAGGATTGAACCTTTAATCTGTGAAATGTGATGCTATCTCCAGATAAATAGTGTCAGAATTGAGTTGAATTGTAGGACACCTCGCTGATACCCAGAGAATTGCTTCTTGGTGTTTGGGGGGGGACCCCTCCCCACATCGTAATTGGGTCCAAGAACCCAAAAGAAATATTGATGTAATGTTGTCAGTGTCCTCTGTGGCAGCCACTCAATTCCCGAGTGGCTGAGGTTCTTTGGTCATGCATTTGTGGGTTTATGTGGAAGCACCATATGGATTTCTATACTGTAGAGTTTCCAAACTCAGGGGATAAGTTTCTGAGTGACCCTTCACAATCTTCATATTAGTCCATTCCTAATAGTATAACCTACAACCTTTTGCCATTCAGTATCTTTCATCCTGGTCCACCAACATCTTGGGATGGGTAATCTTTAAGATGACTAATAATGGATAGCCTCTGTGGAAAACTTAGAGATTCTGGCCTTGCCAACTGGTTGGAAAGCAGTGTGGTGCTATGGATTCCTCTTTCAAACCCCTTCTTCCTGAGTTATTATAGCCAAAACCCAGACCTTTATAAGCAAGGGCAAGAACAGTCTCTTCATTCTTATCCTTTCCAAATTCCAGGAACACATGAAAGGCTATTCTAAAAAGTCTCTAAACTCAGTGTGTGTCAATGAGTTTCAGCTCTTCGGCAGGTGTGTAGATAAGAGATGCCAGTATTCCATTCTTCCAGAAATCCTCAATATCTATAAGTAATTTTCTTGGAGCTCTTATCACTTGATTTGGTTGGGGTTGGGACAATTCTTCTCTCTTCCACCATAAAAAGGGGGAAGATAAAACCCAAAATTTACTCCCACTAACTAGGGTTATATCATACTATCTCAATACTTCTCTCTAGTTTCTGGTGTCTTCTTTAAATGAATGATTGGGTAACTGACATAGAGCTATTGATAGCTATATCATTTTTCTATTACTTAACAACAAATCACCTCAATTGTAGCAACATTTAAAAATACATTTTTGTTGGTTCACAATTTCCTATGGATCAGGTGTCCAGTTATGCTTAATAAGGTCCTTGGCTTATGGTTTTACAAGGCTATTGGGTCAGGTTGTGTTCTAATCTTGAAGTTCAATTAGAAAAGATCCTTCCTGGGGCGCCTGGGTGGCGCAGTCGGTTAAGCGTCCGGCTTCAGCCAGGTCACGATCTCACGGTCTGTGAGTTCGAGCCCCGCGTCAGGCTCTGGGCTGATGGCTCAGAGCCTGGAGCCTGTTTCCGATTCTGTGTCTCCCTCTCTCTCTGCCCCTCCCCCGTTCATGCTCTGTCTCTCTCTGTCCCAAAAATAAATAAAAACGTTGAAAAAAAAATTTAGAAAAGATCCTTCCTCCATGTTGATGCAGACAGTTGGCATAATTCATTTCCTTGCAGCTTTAGGATCCAGGGCCTCAGCTTCTTACTGGCTGTAGATTAGAGTCTGTTATAAGGCATTAGTGACTACACATAGTCCCCTGCCATGTGGTCCTCAATATAGCATTTTACCTCTTCAGTACCAACAGAAGACTATCTCTGCAGTCAGCTAAGATGGAGCCTTAGAAATAGAGTCTTATGGACTTATATATAAGTGACATTCAGTCACTTTGACATATGGCATAAACTAATCAATGGAGTGACATCTCATCACCTATGCCGTATTGTACAGATAAGAAGCAAGTCACAGGTCACTTAAAGGCAGGGAAATATACAGATGTAACACATTGAGGATCACCTTAAGGTATGTCTGCCAAAATAGTTAAACCAACCCTGTAGATATGTATCTAGAAACCCCATTTAGAATGTGCTAGTGCTTATCTATTTAAGGCAGCTTGAAGTTATAGCTATAATTCAAAGCAAAAGGAAACTTTTCAGCCAACACTCTGTTAAAAAAAAAGAGGAAGAATCAAAACTTAAGATTCTATGAAAGGAAAGAAAGATTTAAACAAGGCATGAAAGAGATATGGGAATTGCATATGTTTGAAAAAGATTTAGTCCATGTATCAGAAGTACATTTTAGACATACATTTATTTGTGATCTTAAGGAAATTAAAATACAGCTAATGTTAAGCAAGAAAAATGGGAGATAAGAGAGCATACTACAATAACAAATAAAAATGACCTAGTTAAAGACTTTAAGGACAGAAAAAACTGCCACAGCAAAAGTTCAATATTATTTGTAATAAAAAGGAAATCAACTTTGTAAAAAATATAACAAGTAGAGGACAATCTTATTAATGACAATCAAAAGGTAATATTAGCATACATAATATGTTCATCATTTCCATGTAATCAGATGATAATTTCATTCTGAAGGTTGATAAGTTGATAAATACAGATTTAAATGTTTTGTAAAGAATTGAATATAACCATAAGTAGAATGAAAACCCATCTATAATATATCACTTTACCAGAGGAACAGTATTCCCTGGTTTATACAATACATAGGAAGGAAGTGGAAATAAAAAATAGAAAATAAAATCATATCACTACAATAAGAGTAATAAGCCTACCGTGATACTAAGTTTAATGTGATTAACTTTCCTAATTAAAGAATATTTCATATATATAGTGGTAAATATAATCACAACCAAAACATAGATCCAGAAAGTTTAATTATATTAATAAGGCTGACCTGTTTCAAGGCTAGGTAAATTGGATGCCATTTTTTTGGTAGGAGGAAGGTGAAACAATTTGCAGGTATGTTTTAAAACTGGAACAACTTTCTCATGTTCCTAGTGTTGTTTCTTCCAGGATTATATCACAAAGGAGATGAATTAGAATAAATAGAGAGTCATTATAACCTGACTATTGATAATTTCTGCCATAGCAGGCATCCATCTTTCATGAGGCACCCATTTATCATGAGTGCATTTGTTTATCTTGGAAAATTCTTCTGTAAATTTCTTTTGAGGCCACATTCCACATTGCCCTAGTTCCCTGAAGAAGTATTGCAGTTTTTGGCTAAACTCTTGTAAGCTTCCTTTCCAAGTTCTGACTATATTTGTACCACCGCCTACAGGCTCTTACTATAAATCTCTACCCATATAGGCAAACCACTATGTTGGTAGGCATACTAGTGCTCTGTAGTAGTTACTTCCCCATTGGTAACAAATGCCTCTCTGTCTGGCAAATGATAGAAGTGATGCTTGCCCAACATTATCTGCTCTTTCCTTGGCCTGCCATCCCAGGAAATTCTTGCCCTTATTATTCTCTGTGTGTGAAATGGGTGCTCATTTCTTTGTTCAGGTATACCCTCAAAACTCAAGGGACATATATGCATTTTCCAGATCTTTTTCACCATGCTTCACTCACCCTCTTGTATATGGTTGGGGTAGGAGACAGGAGGGAAGCCAAATATATCTATACTTGCACAAATCCCTTTCAAACAATCTAAGTTTTTTAGTGTTTAACATAGTTTGGAGGTTTAAGGTCATGATGGAGCAAAGCAGAAAATTTCTGGTACCTTTTCACATTCTTCATAGATGTATCTAGCACTTATTTTTAAAATACATAGAAAATGTTTGGCTCATAAAACTAATCCTGAGTTTTCTGGATTTAGCCAAAGTTCTGAGTATTGAGAAGATCCCTTTTAAACATCTTATAAAATAATGACTAACATTTATTAAGCATTTATGTTATAAACACTATGTCTAAAACTTCACTGTATATTTATAACAGCATTAAGAGGTGTTAGTATGCCAATTTTACTGTTTCTTTTGGTGGGGGCAGGCCAGGGGAGTAAGCCAGGAAATATATTCTGAGAAGAGGATTTGCCCGCAAGAAGTTTGCTGGGGTGTGCTCTTAGGAACAATGCCTGTGAGATAGTGAAGGTCACAAGACTGGTCAGAGGGAGAGGCTGAATTTAAAGGCATTTGCAACATAAGCCTCAGTTGATCCTGGAGGATGCTCCTGAGCTGGAGTTACTCTTCAGATTTGTCCTGACTTAAGTTAAAGATGCCTGGACTTTGTATCTTTACCCTGATTACTCTAGGCCAGGGAATTCCCTGAGTTGAAAGCAATTCCTTCAAGGGACTCAGCTCAGTCATCATCAAATGGAGGAAAGGAATGCCTAAGTCCAGAAAGCCCAGTCTGGATGCTAACCCACTAATGACAATAATGACAAAACTTGAGATAGATTATACTTTCCATTTTTACACAGACCAGTTTGGAGACAGATAATTATGCCCATCCTAAAATCTAGTAATGATGGAAGAAGAATGAGAAAGCATGAAGACCCATATAATAAAGGGGTATAAGACTTGAAAAAAGAAGGAAAAAACGGAACAGAACAAGAAATTTTACCCGAGACGAAGTAGAAAAATTAAATAGACTATTGCCACTGAGTAAAATTGGAAAGGGACTAAAGATTTCTTACAGAAAAAAGCACAATGACCAGATGGGTTTTTAGATGAAGTTTACATAACCTTTAAAGATAAGATAATTTCAAAATTATTTAAAATCTACCAGAATGTTGAAAAGTTTAAGAGCTTAGTTCATATTTTGAAGCCAGAATAATTTTATACCAAAACCTGACAAAGCAACAGTACAAAAAAGAAAACTATACATAAGTTGCATTGATAAACATATATGTAATTGAGCCAAATTATATTTTCAAAAATATAATCTAATAATTCATAAAGAGTAAAATACATTTTAGACAAATGTAGCTTATTTCACAGATTCAAGAAGAGTTAAAATATCAGGAAATTATTATTATTATTGAGAATTGAGACCATTCATGTCAGAATGACTTAGATTTAACCAGACCAACTATGCCAATGTCACTTGGCTATTTGATCCAGGAAGAAAGTTTGCCCAGTAAAAAGAAAACTATAAACCAATAAATTATTTCATTGCTTGCCTCAGAAAATTTCCTCAAAAATATTTAGTAAAGATGGGGTCTGCTGACTTGGGCAGTTTACTTATTAAATATTTTACTTATCAAACTTGCCTCAAGGCCCTTATTTTTCTGTCTATTAATCCAAAATGATTATATCTTAAAATGTGCCTGATCCCAGTCAGCACTCTACCTTGAAAGATCTACCTTAAATTACTTAGGCCCAGACACCAACACCTTATAATTATCCCACTTGTGACTTCCTCCTTCTGAGGCAATGCTAAACCTCTATTAAGTGGTTTTCTCCCTTACTGTAGTAAGCTTAAATAAATAGTTTTGCTTTACTAACAGGTTGTTTGTGATACTTTTGCAACTTAAACAATGTAAACAAATATTATAAGTCACAACAATATACATGAAAATATAACATCTTTTGCCATTCAGGGGATTCAGATTTAAAATCATAATGATATATCACCATACACCTAGTAAAACAGGTAAAATAGAAAATATTGGTAGTATCAAGTGCTTGTGAAGATGTAGAAAGAGTTGGCTTTTAATATATTCTTTATGGGAATGCAAAAGGGTACTGCTACTCTGGAAAATTATTTGGAAATTTCTTATAAAACAAAACATATATTTCTCATATACCTCAGCAATCACACTCCTGGGGCATTTATTACAGGCTAATGAAAATTTATGCCCACACAAAGTCTTGTAAACATAGCAACTTATTTTTAAAGCCTTATATGTAAAATTGTCAAAACTTGGAAATAATACAAATGCCCTTAGTAGGGAACTATTTAAACAAACCATTGCAAATCTATATAAGAGAATGCTACTCAACAAAATAAACTACTGATATAATTACTTAGATGGAGCTCAAGGGCATTATTTTGCACGAGAAAGAGCCAGTCTCAAAAGTTTACATACTATATGATTCCATGTATATAATATTCTTGAAATGACAGAATTATAGAGATGGAGAACAGGTTAGTAATCCCTAAGGATACAGGAGTAGGGATGGGTGCAACAAAAAGGAGTAGCATGAGAGAGACAGAACAGTTCTGTATCTTGATTGTGACGAAGATTTCATGAATCTGAGTCAACATGTGATAAAATTATGTAAAACACACACGCGCGCACACACACACACACACACACACACACACACACACTTTCAACTGATAGACACTAAAGGGCATCTGATAAATTCAAAAGTAATTCCTAAGAAACATTGAACAAGTATAATGTAAAGAAAGTACCTAACTCTATTCACACTATCCAATAGTGAAAAACAATAATAAATCTTACTTAACATGACAACACAGACTATTTCCATTAAAATAATTTTTGCAAAAAGTTTAGTAGTAATTAGACAACATATCATTCTGTTAAAATTGTTTTTATTACAATGATATATTTTGTTACACACCGGCATGTTGATTTAATGAAAATGATGGATTAGTGGTTAAAAATAAAACAACTGATAAATTGAAAAGTTAACAAAGATAATAATGAAGATAATTACTGGTCCACTATGCTCTAAATCAAAATGGTCAGATAAGCCTCAAGTGAAACACAGGATATGCAAATACATTTCTATTAGTAAATTTAAGATTACCAGTTTAGTTTTAGGAAAATAATTTCATCCATCATACTAATAAAGTTTATTTAAATGTTAATGCATTTGTGATTTTATTTTGAATTTTTTCATTTGCTTTGACTTTATGATCATGGAGATGCATGCTTAAGGCTTTTATGGAATTACATATTTAAGTGAAATTATTATGAATAATATTTGTTTCCATGAAGCTTTTCTAGAAGTTCCCTTCTCTATACAAGCTTGATTAATATTATTTTTCTGGCTTATACTCCTGGGAACTTTCCATCACACAACCAGAAAGGATTGAAACTTTCATGTAGGATTATGGTGTAATAAATCATTATAAGTCCAATTTTGCATCATAAAACTATAACAAATATTTAAATGCTAATTTGGTAAGCATGCTATAAACATACCAGAAAATAATTTTATATCAAATGATTGCAGCCGAGAAATAAAATTTGTTACCAGTAGATTTGCAAAAGAAAGGAGACACATAATAAGCATAATTTATTGTAGGACTGTGAAACTCCATGGTTATAAAAGCTCTAAAGTGGGAAGCAGTATACTGAATGAAATTTTTTGTAACTATGCCATTAAAATACAAGCTTTTGTAAATTGAGCCCTTTTCTGTTTTTTTATGAGATTACTAACACTAAGAATTAAATTATATAGCTTTTATTTTAAAGTTATATTGAAAAGAGTAAATTTAAAATAAACATTGCTTTGGTGGGCAAGAGGGATTCAAGGTACATGATAAGCGAGGAAATAGAAAGGAAGTGTTACCATTTTCATTTAATTTACATTTCCAAGGCAGAAAAGTTATGTTTGATTATTGAAGTAATTGCCAAGCCTAAAATCACTATAATCTTTAAGATATCATAGATATTGGGAAAGGTAAAATAAAAATTATTTTAATGTGAAGAATTTGTATCCCAATTAAAATTCTTTCTGATGTTTATTTATTTTTGAGAGACAGAGAGAGAGAGAAAGAGAGAGAAAGCAGGGGGGAAGGGTAGAAAGAGGAGACACAGAATCTGAAGCAGGCTCCAGGCTCTGAGCTGTCAGCACAGAGCCTGACATGGGGCTTAAACCCAAAAACCATGAGATTATGACCTAAGCTGAAGTCAGATGCTTAACTAGCTGAGCTGCCCAGGCACCCCTGTATCCAGATTTTGGAATATAGTAAATTTAGTTTCTGGACACCACAATTCAGTGTACTTGACATTAATTAACAGCAAAATTATGAATTGCCATTTTTGAAGAAAGAAATTGATAATATCAAAAATATCAATTAAGTACACACACACACACACACACACACACACACACACACACACATCTGTATTATATTCCTAGAACCCCTTAATAAATTACCACAAACTTAGCAGCTTAAAATAACATAAAGTTATTCTTTCTCAGTTCTGACACCCACAGTCTGCGGTCAAAGCATTGGCAGGGTTCTTCCTTCTGGGGTCTCTGGGGGAGTATTTATTCCATGACTTTCTTTTAGCTTTTGGTAGTTGTCAGCAGTCCTAGGTATTCTTTGCCTTATAGACTCATGACTCCAAACTTTGATGGAGATGGGTTTCTTCTCTCTGTATCTCTGTCTCAAAGCTCCTCTCCTTTTTCTTATAAGGACACCAAACACAGGATTTGGGGCCTACCCTAAATCCAGGATGATTTCATCTCAAGATCTTTAACTTAATTACATCTGAAAAGACCATATTTCCAAATAAGGTCACATTTACTAGTACAGTGAGTTAAGATTTGGATTTTTCATTTTCATGGACACAATTAAACCCACTACAATTTCCATTAAGAATCTTGATGATTTGGGGTCACTACATGAAATAAAAACTTGAAGAAACCAAGAATATCAATCTGAAGAAGGAAATCCTAGATCAAGATCACACATTAATATTTGAAGCACATTTGTTCTTCCAGTCAGCTGAACTTTGGATGTGTCTGTTTTTGTTGAGATAACTGTACATAAATATTTGTAGTGTCCATTTTAAGTTTAAGGTTTCCTAATACAAAAAGAGCCAGTGGCAGGTTTATATGAACTTTCACTCACTCCTCAGTCCTGCATATCAGAATTGTAAGTTAAAGTAGGCAAAAACCTTTTAGGGATCAATTTTTTTTTAACTTCCACAGTTCCTGAGGGGTTTTGCAAAGGGATGGAAAGGGATAGAAAGGATCTTGTGACTATTACCTTAAAATGGTTTTCCAGATCACCCAAGTTAAAACACTGTCATTCTATATGATAGACTGTTGGAGAGTTGAAGTCATATAAAACCATGCAGGAGAATGAGGAACATCATGTGAATGAATTCCCTGGTCATTTGTCAAGATTGGGGGCATAATTATCTCCAGTGGAAAATATTAGATATTACAGGGCTAAAGTTGGTCTGGATGCAATTCCAGGGAGGTAGTGTGGGAGAACAGAGTGTGACCAGTACTATGTAAGGGACTTTGGAGGAAATACCAAAGAGAGTGAACTTACGCTTCAATTCCTAAGAATATTTCATTCTCATTGGAATAAGGAAATCAAGGAACACATAATTTTTAATGATTTATTTTATACCTTATGCCCACAATATAGCACTTGGTGTTTTACACATCATATAAAGCCAACAAATTATTCTGAAGACTCAAGACAGAGTTCAAAATTAACTTGCCAAAATACAAAATAATAGAATGTTTTTTCAACCTAATATACCCAACCAGGTACCTCCCCTTTATTTCTTCCCTTTCATAGCCAACATTCTGGAGAGTTAGATACAGTTTCTGTTTTAATTTCTTTATATTCTATAAACTCTTCAACTAACTTTTACCTGAATTCTGTACTATCATTCTAAAATAGCTGTTGCCATCCTGATCATTAATGACCTTTAAATGATTAAATCCAACAGGTAATTTTCATTTTTATATTTGCTTACCAATATATGACATTGTAAACCATGTCATCTTTCTAGAAAAATTCTCCTCCCTCCCGTTCTGACACCCACTACTCCTGATTTTCTTCCTACCCATATAAATACATATTTAATCCAGTTAGCTAGTTTCCCTCTTCCACTCTATCTCACTGAGGCCCTATCTTAGGAATTCTATAATATTCCACTCATCTCATCTCTCTCCTGGCCTCAATTACCATCTATTTGCTGAGGACTGAAAACTTTCAGATGGACATATTCCAGACATCTGTCCTGTGAACCAAACATAATGCCAACTATCTATGTGACATCTCAGATGCATACATAGCAGGCATCTTAAATATGTTCATTCTGAACTTATCATCTCCCCACTCCCAAAATGTATTTCCTCTATTGATTTATAATTTGGTAAATAGTGCAAACAACTCTCAGGTTGCTTAAGCTAGAAACTTGAAACTCATACCTGATTTCTCTTCCTTATTCTTCCTACCCTCCATGTAGTTCCTCAACTTGCATTGCCTGAATATATTGTACATACACACACACACACACACACACACACACACACACACACAGTGAATAAATAAAACTTCAATTATCTCAAGAGATAGTAGATACGGTTTCAGAAGTTCAGTAATCTTTCATGTTTAGATAAAACCAGATTAGCCAACATGAGGATGTAGACTCTTTTCTATATGAGTATAGGCTGCACAAATGTGCCCAGGTCAATTTGTTTAACCCTTAAATTATGTTCTAATATATTTGTAAAGAGCAATGGCTGAATAGGTGAATTGTTTTTTCTATGATGCTGAGCCATTTGCTTAAACACAGCAACATAAATGATTTCCAATTTTGTGAAACTACATCATCTGCTCCCTTGACAAACAGTTCACGGTTCCATTTATTCATTTTATATATATACTCATATATATACGCACATATATAGGTATGTATGTATGTGTACAAAAATGTATATATAAATATATATGTTACTTTGCTCAGGCATTGAGATTTGAATACATTGTGGGCAGTAAGGATGAGGAAGGGGTTAAGTACAATTCCCAAGTTCCTGATTAAGCAACATGGAGATAATTTTCATTGCTTATTGAATTAGTTTTTAATATGTCTCAAAGTCTAGGGTTGATGAGCTTATCAGGAGGATTCTCACTTGGTGTCCCTCATATGTTTGTATCCAGATGGTGGCTGAGACTGGAGTCACCTGAAATATTCTTCAATTATATGTGTGGCATCTGGGCTAGTATGGCTGCAACAGCTGGAGTCTCATGTGGCATTTCTATACATGGGCTTGGTTGAGCTTCTTCACAACATGAAAATCTCAAGGAATTCAGTTTCCTTACTGGGAAACTGACTTCTTCCGTATCAAGCATTCCAAAAGACAAAGTGAAAACTGCTAGTCACCTAAGTTCTAGACCTAGCACTTGACACAGGACCATGTCTATAATATTCTATAGGTCTGATCATCATAGAGATCACCAGATTCAAGAAGAGAAGCTATGGATCCCATATCTCAGTGGGAAGAGAGTTAAAAAATTTGTGGCCATCTTGATTTTACCAGTTTCCTACAAGACAAACCATTTATAAAGTATATAAATTTTAAATTTATATATTTTAAATTTTCTATTGTCCTTAGTATTTTAAATTTTCTATTGTCCTTAGGCATGCAAATATCCATACATAAATCTCTAACAATTTTTCAGAAAATTCTAACCCTTAAAATTTTGATTTTGTTCTATGACCCAGCATCTATTTCTAAAAGTACATTTCCTCTAGTTTAAACCACCAACCTGAGATAACTCTTTAAAAGTTCCAGCAAGACAATCCAGAGTGGAAGTTGGAACTCCATGTTCTATAGAAGAAGATCATTTCAGAATGTCCTTACCGTCATGACCTGCTGGTTATTCAAGAAAGATTCTTTTAGCTCAGTTACCCATACCCCGCCCCCCCCCCACATATATACTTCCCATAACCCAAGAGAAAACATTAGTTTTCAAAAGTAGTAAAATCAAAGCTTTGATTGATAAATTCAGTGACATTAAAGTGTCAGGAACTAAATATAAAGGATTATGATAGCCCAATCTAAGAAACAGAAAATGTATGTTGTAGAAAATAAGACACTTCATTTTTCCTCTGAAAGCAGATCTTTGATAGGATCAATTGTGGCATGGAGAAATACAGGACTAGCATCATCAAAGATTCCATGTTGCTAAGAATACAAGATTGTCTTTAACGGAAGCATGTACTCTTTCTCTTACATAAAATATAGGCCCCAGTATTAGCTTATTTTCCCAAGTAAACATTTTTTCCATTATTTTCATCCATGTCTCTCTTTTTTTAATTTTTTAATGTTTATTTATTTTTGAGAGAGAGACAGAATGTGAGTTGAAGAGGGGCAGAGAGAGAGAGAGAGACCACAGAATCTGAGCTGTCAGCACAGAGCCTGACACAGGGCTCGAACCTGAGAACTGTAACATCATGACCTGAGCCAAAGTTGGACACTTAACCAACTAAGCCACCCAGGCACCCCTCATCCATGTCACCTTTAGTTTATATACTCAGGGTGATAAAGTGTGTTTAAAAACTATTATAGACATGGATGAAAATATCTACTGTCTATGAAAATATCTATATGCCAATGTCTATAATGATTAATTTATTAATATAGTTATGTATACTACTTAAAAACACACATTACATACAGTAATATACTAATTTAGAAAGTTTTTTCACATTTCATGAAAAATATTCTATTTCTTACACGTTTCTTCAATATTAGTATAATTATACAGTCAATTTTTGAGTCATCTAACTCAGATTTTTAGGTTATAACATGTTCTCTGCTAAGTTGTCTGAGATATAGATTTCTTTTATAATCTGAGCTGGGTTTATTTTCCATTAAAAAATACTCGAAGTGAGAAGTAACTGTTTATTTAATGAAATAAAATTAATGCTCCTAATCTCCTTGATTTTGTGGGTATATCTCCTTAATTTTTGCAAAACCATCAATAATATATTGCTGTTTGTGGTAGTCTTTAAAATCTTCCAAAATACAAGTTTACAATGATAAGTAACATTTGAAATAGTGACTTCACATCCCTAGAAACAATTACTAAGTTTATGTTAACTTTATGTGGCATCTTTTAAATCAATTCCTTGAAGAGAACCCAAAGGAGATCCAAAATTAGCTTTGTTTGATTAAATGTGTATATATATATATATACATACACATATAATTATATAATTATATATTATATTATATATTATATATTAATATGTTATATTAATATATTATTATATGATATATTATATGTATTATAATTATATATATACATTTATAATTTTAATTTATTTTATTTATAATTTAATATAATTTAATTTATAATTAAATATAAATATAAAATTTTACTAAGTAGTAGCTGTTCTTTCAAATCTTGAGAAACTTAACAGAAGACCATGGGGGAGGGAAAGGGGGAAAAAGTTACAATCAGGGAGGGAAGCAAACCATAAGAGACTCTTAAATATAGAGAACAAATTGAGGGTTGATGGGGATTGGGGGAGAGGGGAAAATGGGTGATGGGCATTGAGAAGGGCACTTGTTAGGATGAGCACTGGGTATTGTATGGAAGCCAATTTGACAATAAATTATATTTAAAAAAACAAATTAAGTATTTCGAACAGCACTCTGTAAATGAGAACATTGATAAGCACTTGTATATAAAGTAATTTGTATCAGTCAATTTTTGCTAGGTTTTGTTGCAGTGACAAACAACATTATAATCCCAATGGTTTACCACAACAGGGTTTATATCTTATTCAAGTTACATGTCAGTTTGATGCCATTCTGTTCCCTGTATCTTTTCTTTATTCTGAGATTTAGGTAGGAGGAATAGTCCCTACCAATGACACACATTCCCATGGATGATTTGTTCATAGCCTTAGAACTTTTGCTTAGATGTTGCATAATCACATTATTTATATTCTGTAGATTAAAGGTCACACTGCCATGCTCAACTTCACTGGGGTAGGATGTGTACTCATCACATACTGAACCACTGCAAATCACACAGCAGCTGGTGGGCATACAGAATTCTCTCCCTGCAAGGGAACCAGGTAACTGGGATAAAAAATCTAACACAAGCTTTTCTGAGAAATAATTTTGAGGGGCAGCCTTGACTTGTATTTGTGCATTTATGGAGTCTCTTAATGTCTGCTTTTAGCTACATAAAAATCCAGTTGAAACACTGACCTCAGCAGGCTTAAGGATTACTTAAATTCTGAGTCAAAGTACTATCCTTTACCCTAACCTGGCTGGAGGTGGCAGAGTATGTTGAGGGTACAGCAGCTTATTATTCCCAGATATAACCACAAAGAATACTATGCTGTCATTTCTGTGGCTATAAACTTATTTTTCCACTCCCAAACTTGCCATTCTCAATTGAATCCTGTGCTTACCGATGTTAGAAATTAATTACATTTATTATCTTTGGGGAGTTTAGTTGCAATTTTGCCAGAGTACAAGACTGCAAAATCTGCTCTTGGGAAATGTTTTTACTATTTTCTTATGATTAATTCTATGTGGATCCCATAACATTTATTATTTAACCATAACAATCATAGAAAACAATACAATTGCTTAGGTGATGGTCATCAATCTTTTATGGAAATTTAAATGAGAAAACATAAAAAGGCACAGAATTTAAGTGGTGTTTCACACCACTTTTTCCCCATTAACACAACTTTTAAGTTTAGCTCTAGTATGGTGATTTAAAAGACTTGTTTTACACTGTCTGGACTGGGATCACCAATCAGGTGAAATCGAGACACCCATTTAACTTTTTTTTTTACTTTTATTTATTTTTGAGAGACAGAGTGAGACAAAGTGAGAGTGGGGGAGGGGCAGAGAGAGAGGGAGACACAGGATCTGAAGCAGGCTCCAGGCTCTGAGCTGTCAGCACAGAGCCCGACGCGGGGCTCGAACTCACAGACTGTGAGATCATGACCCGAGCTGAAGTTGGACGCTCAACCAACTGAGCCACCCAGGCACCCCTGAGACACCCATTTAACTTTTATGCCTCAGTATCATCATGGCAAA
The DNA here is from genome assembly GCF_014898765.1 of Herpailurus yagouaroundi. Classification (NCBI taxonomy): domain Eukaryota; kingdom Metazoa; phylum Chordata; class Mammalia; order Carnivora; family Felidae; genus Herpailurus; species Herpailurus yagouaroundi. The sequence goes on from NW_024412452.1 coordinate 4,091,116, forward strand.
AATAGTTTATTTCATTCATTTATTATTAGGATTAAAAGAAGCACTGTCTATAGAAAGCCTAGCCTATCAGAAAATAAATATCTAATAATTGATATTAATTTCTACAGATGCAAATGTTACTAATACTATCTGAATAATTTTGAAGATTAAAGGAGTTAATATATCTGTGTGAATCACTTAGAGCAGTGTCTTGTACATAAAATAAATACTATTAAAGTATTAACTATATCATTACATATTATTACCATCAAGATGTACATTCCTTTTTCCAGGAATTTTCCACCTCATTGGTTACAAAAGATAGTTTGGAAAAGATCCAATAACTATCACATTTTACCTCTAACAAATTAATATATACAATATTTATATACTCAGTCTTTGCTTTCTAAAACTCATCTTACCATTTTCTTTTTGTCCTTTTCCAGTACTTCTTAGTCTAGGTATAGTGGGAATGAGATTGTTCATGTATTTATTTTAGTATTAGATAATATTTGGCCAAATCACAACCCTACCATTTAGTACTCATAACACCTTGAAAAGTAACTTAACTTTTTGTATCCTCAACTTGCTCCTATGTAAAATACAGTTTTTTATTACACAGGGGATGTTGTATGATTCTGAGGAAATTATGAATTAAAGGAACTAACATCTCTTGAACACATACTATTTGGGAAGCAGTTCCGATACATATTCGTAAATGTTATGCAATTAAAAACAGTAATATGGCCTACAAACATTCACTCAATGATAAATACTCCTACTTCCCAAAGTTTTATAAACTGAAAGGGCCTTTTCCGTTTTACATGAGGGAAAAGACTGAAGAGCCAGGCAGAAAGCATCTATTGCTATACAAAGAAGCCCTCGGGGCTTTAGGAAAAGTCACAAGGCTGAGGAGCATATACTGGAGTTGAAGCTTACTAAGGGAGGCAGGACTGAGGGACTCAGGTCCCAGAAGGAGGGAGACACAAAGAAATGAGACTGACACTAGGCACAGGTTTTCCCCTCAAGGTAACCCCTCTGCTTGTGGAATTGTGCAGAGTAAGAGGATATGAATCTAAGAAGAAAGTGGCTGAATATCAGAGCAGAGATTTTATTTTATTTTATTTTATTTTTTTAAGCCCTCGGTAGATAAAAAATGAAGTTCAGGACCCACAGAGAAGGAATACCCTAGATAACAGTGTAGGCTTTTAGTTGGCATCTTTGCAGTTCTGTCCCTGAGGAATGTCATTGAACCAAGTCTACAAATACTGAAAAGCTGCCTCAAGTTCCTGACTACGCTGAGGTAGTCTGTCCTTCAGCTGTCTGCCAGAGAATGGGATGAATTCCTAGTGGAGAAACATATCATTTTGAAGTGCTTCAATTTTTCATATACATAATTCAACATTCCGTAAAATTCATTACCAAAAATAGGACCAAAATAGGAAAACAAAATAAACATTAGAAAAAGAATCATAGATGACCCAGATGTTAATGTTATTAGACATGGACTTTAAATTGTGATTAATGTGTTGAAAATAATAGATGGCCAGAATGAAGGCTTTCTTCTAAGAACTATAATCTATAAAAAAAATAATGGTATAGAAATTGATTTCATAATTGAAAACCACAATAATTTTAAGAACTCAATAGATGGGATCAGGGGCGCCTGGGTGGCTTGGTCAGTTAAGTGACCAACTTCAGCTCAGGTCATGATCTCACGGTTCGTGAGTTGGAGCCCCACATTGGGCTCTGTGCTGACAGATCAGAGCCTGGATCTGCTTCAGATTCTCTGTGTCCCTCTTTCTCTGCCCCTGCCCCATTCATTCTCTCTCTCTCTCTCTCTCTCTCTCTCTCTCTCTCTCTCTCTCTCTTTCTCTCTCTCTCTCTCTCTCTCAAAACTAAATAAATATTTAAAAAAATTTAAAAAAGAACTCAATACATGGACCTAATAACAGTTGGATACAGCTCAAGAGAGCATTAGTGAACCAGAAGATAAGCCTGTTGAAAATATTCCTCTGAAACACTGAGAAAGATAGATGCTACAAGATGCTACAAGTCTTTCAATGCAGCTTGGGAGCATTTACTTTCCAGAGTGCACCCCATTGTGTCATATTGTTGTTACACATGTGTGTTTGTTTCTACCTTCACCTATTATTGTTCCTTCTTTTGGAATTGCAAGTAGTTTGGAGTTGAAAAAGGAGCCCCTTCCCAAAGCACTGAAAATTGCCTAGTCACCCATTATAATAAGAAGATAAGAGAAACATGTTCAGACAAAGATGGCTCACAACTAGTTGTAGATATGCTGTATCATTACTGCTTAACACTAGAAAACAATTACTGGGAAGTAAGGATAACTTACTTATGTATTGTTTTTCTTAATGTTCTTTATTTCATTCTAGGCATGAAGAAAATAAGATTTACACTCTTGCTTTTTCAAAGTTATCCTTGATTTAAGTAAATGAACCTCTGTTATAATATCCCCCTTGGAGTCAGGAGGAATTATTCCCAATTGTTAACTTTCCTCCTACAGTTGAAATATTATAAACTCAATGGCATTATATATACCCTCCTCTATGTCTCCACCTAAGTTTTTCATCCTCTTCACTCTATCTTCTAATGGGGCAAAGTGAGTAAATAATATGACTTAGTATAGTCCTCATATCCCTGGAAAACTACTGTTTAAAACAGTCTAGGAATCATACTCTCTTTCTTTACAAGCAGTTAAAATCATTGTATAGAGTTGGATTGTAGAGTGTAATTTAGTAGAAGTGAGGAGAGACAAGACCAAGAGATTTGGTAAGGTGTTCATCAAAAGAAACATTAAATTACTTAATTACCTAATTCCGAAGTAGAGATAGGTAATATTCTTTCATTGGAGAAAAAGCTGCCCTGGTATTAATTACTGGGATTTTGGATATAAGATAAATTGATAGGTAAAGGATTCCAGTAGGATGTTGGAATCAAAGAAGTAATACTCAAGAGGAGTGGGGTATATAGGACTTCCATATTGTGAACTGAAACAGTAACCCCATGTATCGTTTTTTTTAACCTGTAACTCTGTGCCTTGAGATTGGCACAGATTGTGTCCTGGAAACCTCACTTGGCCAAGCAACTGGGAAATAGGATAAAGTAACTAGAGGAAACTGGAGTGGAGCCTGGAGGCAAAAACTCCAAATGGCAGTAAGCAATGATGTCCCCAGAAAGTGACTGGACATTTACTCATCCAGTGAACTGAAAAGAACAAAAATAATTCTTCTTATGGTGATGGAACCAGGGCATGAGAAAATCTGATTAAATAGTTCATAATCAACAGAGTGCAGTTGGCCAATTCAACAGAAATCATTGGAAGTAAAAAGAAACACATCTTTTTAAGACTCATGACTCAGAATAGAACTGAAACAGTCAAAATACATAAGGTCTCTTTTGATTCCTGTGATATGAGTTCAAGACAAAGTCTCATCAGTGTATCAGGGTTAATCAGACAATCCCTAGAGATATATTCACTCAGCTACAGGAAAACCATTGGAGAAATTAGTTATCTGTGTTCAGGGTATTCTAGGGGTTAGAATAAAGTTTATTCCTTACTCTACATATTTCCCCCCAAGAATTTCAAGCACTTTATGGGCTCTAGAGTAGGAGTTGAGTAGCTCCTAGTCCTTTGAAGCTGTCATTTCCAGTTGCTGTTTAATGAGCCTCTGTGGCCTTGTGGGCACTGCTAAAGGGCAGGTTCACAGGTTCATCCATTGGGTTCTTCACCAACATTGAATTTCCCAAAGAAACTCTCACCACTGCTATGAAGATGCAAGGGTCTTGCCATAAATCCTTATCTGGAAGGCAGACTATATTTAAGAAGGATTTTTACCTTGCCTTGTACAGATATCCCATTTCAGCATTATAAAAATACAAGGCAATCCTCCTCACTCAGTTGAAACAACTGTTCCTCTCTAGAGATGGGGTATGTAGACAGTCAGGGCTTCCCTAGGTGGGAGCAGAACTTAAAAGTGCTGCAAACTCCTATTGTTGTGTTGTGAATGTTGGTTTGTTTCTTCCTCAGCCCATTGTTCCTTCCTTTGGAGTTGTAAGTGGTTTGGGGTTGAAGTTTGCATGTTTTCAGATCAGTTTGACTGGAAAAATCATGGAACAGGATCAGTGGAAAATGGGGAAGCTGTGAATGAAGCTTAAGAACTTAGCAGTGTATCACCAGAACTCTAGGGGAAAAGCTTAGCCTGCTTCGGCAATCTTGGGGTCAACTTAGAGTACACAGGGTTGGGAAGGCAATTCAGGTGTCCATTGCTAACAGATTACTCTCAATGCCTTTGAGGCAGGGCAAAGTTCCAAACAAATCCATATTGTCAGGCAGAGGAACACGAACATTCTCAAGAAATCTGTCTCAGTCCTGGAGATTTCAATTTGAAAATGCTGCCTTTTCTAACCACAGACAGGAACAACAGCTTTCTCCCATCAAAGATTAGCTTTTTCTCCTATTGGAATCCTTCCCTCAAGCCTTGTGTTAGCCAATTATTCTTCTCATCCTTTCGCTACAGACCAGCACCCAAACAATCCCACACAGCTGGGAGCACAACCAAATGCACTTTGAAAAGAGAATACACAAGGGAGGAAGAAATGGTTGCAAGGAAACCTTGTTTAAAATATTTCAACTACTGCTGGAAAGCTAACAGGGATCATTAGGGTATGGGGAGAAGGCTTTAGCCTCTTCCATTTGCAAGGGGAGGGGTTATTACATTTATCAAATGAATTATCAAATTTATCAAATTGAATTACTTAGGATTCCTTTGAGTGCCAGCGGCAAAATCCCAGTTCAAAAGAGAAATATATTGGCTCATGTAACTAAAATAGGGGATCCAGAATCTGAAACATCTCTTGGAAAAGATAGCATAGTATACTGGTTACCACAAGGGGTTTAAAGCCAGACACTGTGGGATTAAATCCGAGTACTGATAGGTGCCCCCTGATCATGTAACTTGGAGAAAGTTATTACCCCTTTCAGTGAATGATTCCACTTCCTTTCCTCTAAAGTGGAGATATTAGTAACTTTCTCCTAGAATTTTTGAAAGGATTAAGTAAAGTTGATATCCAGAGCACTTAGAACAGTTCCTGGCACATCTAGGAGAAAAGACAGCTGCTTTTTCCCAATAGTTATAAGACATTTGACTTCTCTGATTGCACTGATTGTCAAGTTACATTCCAGTCTCAGGGGTGGGGAGTAGCATGGGGGAATGGTCAGGAGGATGGACAGTTCTCACTTGTTATGTCCAGATCAACTGCCATCCCTGCTGCCAAGAGTTAGTTTCAACTCCACACAAACTCTGCATTTGCAGTAGAGTAGGATGCTTCCTCTAAGGATAACTGAAGTGCAGTTCCTCGAAAAAGAGGAGATGGACTTTTGGTGGATGAAAAATAACAGATGTATACTCTCGCTTAGAGGACATCCTGACATGATTCCACACTGGTTGGGAAGCACTGGGTGAAGAACAGGAAGAGATTTTAATAATTTCTCAACTAAGCCACAGTTCCTCTTTTATCAGCACAAAAGTTGTCAGAATTGTCAAGCTGCTACAGTTCCTCTGTGATGTTCCCATATTTTTCTCTAAATTAATAACCATTACCATTTATTCAGTGCCTGCTGGAGCCAGGCATTGAGCCAGAAGTTTTATTTACATGCTCTGATTCTCTAACGTAAATTTTGCCATCTTTATTTGAAAGCTGAGCACTTGCCCATCTCCAAAAGTTGGCAATTTCAATGTTTATTTTTGAGAGAGAGAGAGGGCACGAGCAAGAGAGAGGCAGAGAGAGAGAGAGAGAGAGGAAAGAGAATCCCAAGCAGGCTCTGCACTGTGAGCGTAGATCCTGACGTGGGGCTTGAAATCATGAACTGTGATATCATGACCTGAGTCAAAATCAAGAGTCGGTTGCTTAACCAACTGAGCCACCCAGGTGCCCCCAATAGTTGGCAGTTTAAAGTCAATATTTAAACTCAGGTGTATCTGAACCTCATAACCTTGCTCTTTGTACCATATTGTGAGCCCTCTGTGTGTGTACCATTTCTTACAGGACACTGCCTCCACCTTAAAAATGTGTCACATCTTCTGTCATTTCCAGGCATTCATACTCCATCTCTACTCACCAAACTGTCTTCTCAGAAAAGCCTTGGCCATCAGTCACTTACCATTCCATGACTATCTGTCCATATGTACCGTCTTTCAAGGTCCTTGACATTTGAAATTTCATTCCTCACATCAGAGGGGAAGACTTTGTTTCTAGCCAAATGACCTCAGAGGTCATCAGGCAGATCAGGGGATAGATCTGGGCCAAGTGTTCTACTCAGCTGATTTCCTACTTCAGTCAGGCAGTAAGCCCTATTTCCTATAGCCAAGAAAGGGATGTTACCCATGTTGGTAAGTCAGGATGAAGACCTTCAGAAAGCCTGTAGCAGCTGTGTCTTTGCATGACTGGCATTTGTGACTATCTGCCACCAACATTTTAACAGAGACCTTCTGCTGTAGGCTGATAGGTCTCCCGAGTGCCCCTTCCATTGTTCCTGCCCAACTACATCATCCCAGTCTCATTTCCTGAGACTCCACCCCTTCTCTACTTCTCTCCATACTCTGAGATCTTCTCTGCATATCTATCTTGTGCAAGAAACTTTCCCAGATTCTTCTAACCCATGCTGGCTTTTCCCTTCTTCACAGTCCTATAATCCAGTTGAGCCACATAATCAAGTCCTTGATTCTAAACATCCTTCCTATTTTCCAAACTAAATAACATATAATACAGAATGAGCCTTTTGTTCTGTTTTATTGTCATTTTTATTTAGTGTCCCAAAACACCTAACCCAGGGATGGGCACATGGCAGACTCTGAGTGGATAAAACTCCTGTTGATTTTTCCAACAAATTAAATGCTAGTTTCCTTCCTCTTTTGTTTTCAGACTGTAACTAAGTTGGTTGGTGGCTGTAATACCATCACTCCATTTCTCCTCTCTGCTTTGCTATTGCTCTCCACCAGCAGAAAATCAATTAAGTCTCAGTACTGAGTCTTATCTAAAATATTCTGGTGTCACAAAGCAAGGACCTCTTTTATTGCCCTGTCATTTTTCTATACGGAACAAACTAAGCCTACTATTAGAAAGAAAATGCAATCTATTGTAGAAGTTTTCCTAGTATATTTATTTAAAAAATCACAAGTTCTCAGTTTTCAGATCACAGTACAATTGCAGGAGTCCTAAATTTATGCCTCTGAGCATAAGTACAATTCCCATCCTCACTGTCGCCTGCCTTCTCTGTTGCCCTACTTAATTTACAGTTTTTCAATAACAATTTAAAAAAATACTCTCATCCTGGTCAGTTGCAGCTGGAAATCATTAGAAGCTGACAGCTTGTGGGTGATGATGTTGGGAGGCAGAGTAGCTATAGAAGAGAAGAGGCCAGAGTAAGGAATTTGGTACAGGGGTGGGGGAGAAGTAACAGATCTGAATGGCCATCACCATCCATGCCACTTCTCTTCAATGGAGTTGAAACAGTCATTGATTTTTGGAGCAGTCTTTCTAAGTTTGCTCCAAACATTCTAAAGCCTGTCTGAGATTGCTTCGTTGTCTCACTCACCTGGGAAAAGGAAAAGGTAGCAGGAGCGGTGGGAGAGGTGTCCAGTGACTAGAGCAATAGACTAGACTCATGCACTCTTCTGGAAATAACATTCTGAATAACCCAAGAGAGTTGTTTGGGACTTGACTCACTCTGCATGATTACACTGACAGATGCTTACAGCCCTGATGTGAATGTGCTGCACTAAAGGAAAGGAATTTCTGGATTGGTCCTGCCTCTGTTCCTGTTTAGCAGTGACACGGAGGTAAATCCCTTAACCTCTCATCCTCAGTTTCCCCATCTATAAAACTAGGAGATGTGCAGGAGTTGGAAACTTGAATGCTTTCAGAGACAGGAGAGAATTTCTGGAAACTCAGTGGCTCAAGAATACAAGCAGTGCTTAGAACAAGGGCAAGTGGGGCATGCATACCTGGTCTAGAGGCTTTAGTATTCAAATTCAAGTTTCAGCATTCAAATTCAAAGTTTTAGAAACAAACAGTGCATATCTCAGACCTCCGGTGTTTGCCTCTAGACTAAATAATTTTTTAAGCCTTTCTCACCAAGGTATTCCTTGAACTTGAGTTCCTGGGGGAGCAGGATATCATGGTCTGACCAAATCACCATTTTCATCCCATCACCTGACCAAGTGCCTGGGACACAGTGGTCTCAAGGTTGCAGTTTGCTGTTGAGTGGCTGACCATTCTCTTTACCTTTACAGAATGAAGTCTTGCCTTATTATTTTTAGGCTGTTTCTTCATTTGACAGTTCTTGGCTTTCATCTGTTTAATTACTTTACCATCATTCTAGCTGGCCCTCAGCTAAGCCTTTCCAGAGCTGTGAGGAACACAATTCTTAAGGTTTTATGTGGAATGCCTGAGACAATCTCAATGACCGCAGTCCTTCTGGAAGCAAAAACAGCACAGCAAAGGAGCCTGCAGGCACACAACAGCCCTGGCAGAAGTATCTTTAGCCTGCTGCAAGATGTCCTGTTCTCTCTTTTAAGAAGCATCTCTTCCTGTCTTGTCCCCATCTCTTTCTGAATTCTTCTTCAATAATCCTTTCTGCACAATGGCTGTCTCTCTTTCTATCTGCCCTCCCTACAGAGCTGACCCAAACTCTGAGTGCTTCCCAGTCATTTTGAGATCGCTCTCTAGATCAGCTCCTTGGAGATGCTGCACAACAGAGCAGAAGCTCTCTTAAAAATGGGCCAGAGTTCCATCCAAACGTCTCCAGGGAAATTTCCCTTATTTACACTTCAACCACACAAAAAGACTCACTCTCCCCTTTGGCCTCAAATGCTTGCGACCCAATTTGCAATATCCTTTTTCCATAAAGCCACAAATGTCTTCTGTAGAATCCATCTCCATGGAAAATCTGAAACTCAATCCCACAAATGTATAGGTGACTCTCTTACACTATAGGTGAAGAATGGAGGTGAGCTCTCATAAATTTTTCTGTTATCGAAAATACAGAATACATTTTAAATTGGGGTCCCCGAAGGAATTAGTTTAGCACTTTCCTTCACTTAAGACCCAGAGCAAGGAACAGAGTTGGTTAATCTGCCAGGTAAAGAAATAAAGTCTCAGAATTATAGCAGTTTGCTCCTCCTCTCTAGAGCTTCTCTTTGCTTTGTGCAATCCCATAGTGTGTAGGGTGCTGCTAAGGACATAGGAAGCGTGTTGTCTTCCCTACATTTATTGAAAACCAATACAGTTGGGAGACATTTTAGGAAAATAAGATGGTTCTGAGGGTGGGAGCAGTGGGAAGCGTGGTGCAGAGCAAAAGGAATGTCAGCTAGACCATCAAGTGTGGGCGGGATTTGAATGAGGGAGGTAGGCATTGGTTGAGCAAAAAGAAGGGAGTTCATTTTGATAGCAAGAAAACTTGTCTGACTCTCGGAGGGGTGTGTGTTGAGACCCAGTGGCAATAAAGTAAGTTCTAAGAGGTAGAAGGGAATATGTCTAGGATAATTTGAAAGGCCAGGCAAAGCAGTTAAGATCTGATGCAGTAGACGGGATGTGATAAAATACCCTGAAGACAACAGTAATGTTTTATTTACTTATTTACTTATTTTTAATGTTTATTTATTCTTGAGACAGAGGGAGACGGAGCATGAGTGGGGGAGGGGCAGAGAGAGAGAGGGAGACACAGAATCTGAAACAGGCTCCAGGCTCTGAGCTGTCAGCACAGAGCCTGCCTGATGCGGGGCTCGAACCCACAAACTGTGAAATCATGCCCGGAGCCAAAGTCGTATGCTTAACTGACTGAGCCACCCTGGCACCCCTAGACAGCGGTAATGTTATGAGAGAATAGTTGTTTACAGTTGGAAATGGGCCTACTTTTGATACTTGAAACATGGCCAGTTAGATCCACATTAAGGTCCTCCTCTCCATCTTTTCCACAACCCTTGCTTTTTAAAATGGAGGAGAAAAAAAAGATAAATTAAAAACTTTTTAAAAATTAAGAGATCACCACTCATTGTGATCACCACTCTATTGAACATCAGGAAAAAAAATTGATAATTTATTTCTTAAGACAGGATGATATAATAGTGATTATTCTAATGAAAATAAGGTGTCCCCTAGGATTTTCAGTTTCTGAGTAAGCACATGAGACGTCACACTGAGTGAGCACACACACTTCTTCACTTTAAAGTCAGAAGAACTCTTACTGACATGGCTTTTATAGTCCTTTAATCCAGGTCTCAATATTTCAATCTGTAAACCGGATTAAATAGGCTGACTTTTCAAAGCATTGTGAAGAATCAATAAGTATATGAACATATTCTGCCTAAAGCAAAAGATCATACCATTAAGTAATTTCTAACCTTGCTTTAGAAAACCAAAGAGGTCTCCCCCTCTATGCACATCTATGTCTTGTACAGTGAGAAATGCAAGAAGACAAGTAAACAGCAGCTGAATCATAGTCCAGTGCTCTCCTGGATGACATTTAGCACTAGAGTGTAAGAGAGTTCACAGAATCCGGTGAGCAGAGAGTGTTCCCCTTCCCCCATGGCTATCCTGATGAAATGACTGCCGTGCAATGTGTTTTTTTTTTGTGATACCGTAGGAAGCACGTGTAAGAGAGTGGGGAAAGTGAATCAAGAGAGAAAGAAAATCAATATAAAGCTATGCTAATGAGCAAGTCTCCATTGTGGACAATTAAGACTTTCCTCCTGGGCCCTTCCCAAGGTGTCTGTAAATGCGTTTTGGTATTATGCTACGATGGATGAGTAACTAGGGCATTTATTTACCAACTGTAGTCCTTCATCTGTTGACAATTACTCTTGGGGGTAATCTCCAGTTATCCTGGGCAGCCAAGATTACTGACCTCTGATTCACAGCTCTAGAGCAAAGCCCTCAAAAAGGCACAGGCCTTGTAGGGGAGGCTGTCCGCATGTATAGACACTGTTAGCTCAGGTGTAGGTGAAATTCAGAGATGGGATGAGGGAACATGAGCCATCAATAGCTTCTGCTACAGGAATTATGTTTTGTTTAAACATAGGAGGCAGCATTATCATAGAAAACAAAAAAAAAAAGTTAATTAAATTAATTCTCAAGTTAGTTAAAGGAAGCTTCTCTCAAATGATGGGAATGGATGGTGAGATTAAGAAATAATATTTTGGCTATGGAACCTGGGAAATGCTGACATACTGACTTCAGCTTGTTCAGGGTCCTGCTGGGAACAAGGACAGGATAAAGAATGTTTTAATGTCTAAAGTTTAAGTCTCTGGCAAAAACATAACAGACTAACTCTGAAAATTACACCTTAGCAGTTCCTATAAGATAAAATTTATAATCTCACACAGTAAGAGATTTATACATATTCCAAATTGTATTAAAACCTTAAACAGACTCCTTATGGATGATTAGCAACAAGATAAGGGGGGGCGGGGAGCCAGAATGGTTGCCAAATACTTCGCATATGTTTTTCAAAGAACTGGAAAGTATTTACATTTCCAAGGGAATGAAAATCAAAAGTGCTTCAAATCTAGAGGAAAAATCAGAAGAATTCTTTCACAAAGTCATAAGACCCAAGTCTAAAGTAGCTCATCAAAATGTGGACTCCTTTACGTAATAACCAAAGTCAAGGTGTGAGCCTTAATTATATCCTAGATTATAAATTATACAGGACCCTTGTAAGAAAGGAAGGAAGGAAGGAAGGAAGGAAGGAAGGAAGGAAGGAAGGAAGG
>NW_024412452.1:4102896-4269181 GCF_014898765.1 Herpailurus yagouaroundi
AGGAAGGAAGGAAGGAAGGAAGGAAGGAAGGAAGGAAGGAAGGAAGGGAGCCAAATAGGTTATAAGAGAAAACAGTGAGCATATTTTATGATGATGCCATCCTTAGGAGCATCTACACTTCACATATTTAAGTGCCAAGTTAATTAAATAAATAAAAGAGTGATTGAATGTGTAATTAATTAATTACTTGACCTAACCATCCATTCGGACAAAATAATCATGGTAACAGTTCTGCCTAAACTGCCTGATTTTGTCAAGGTCATTGTCTAGAAGTCATCTCAGAACAAATTCCCAGTGCATGTCACAGAGTTCACAGTGACCCTGAAGACAAAAGAACTAGTTGGACTCTTCTCAGTTGGCATTCTTTCCCGGTTGATACTGGGCTCAATTCTTGGCCAATTTCCAAAGTCAGGCTGAACTTATAACATTGGGAAGGAACTTTCCAATTAATGATTTGCTAATGCATCTGGAACTGACTCTAATATGCACATGTCCCCATGCATCCACACCTTTGCTGGGGGCATAACAAAAATGTCAAAGTCTGCCTTCAAGGCAGGACATGAAGAAGTACATGCTTACAGATTATATACTGATTTCAAAGTCCACTGTACTTTGGGTCTGCTCTCCTGCCACTCTTCTATTTAGAACCATTTGTGAATCTAGGAAGCCCTGCTTTTGTCACATCTTTGGACTGCTAGAACTAAAGTTATAAGAAGATGTACTACGGTGTAAATATTCTTTATAGAAAACTCTTTTTTAAATGAAGTAAAATATACTAAAATTTTCTATTGTTTCCTTAATATCATGACTTCATTAATATTTTAAGTACCCTAAATTATCTATGTATCAGTGAATTTCTTTAGTTTTTGTAAACTTTTAATCTATTTGATATTCAACAAAAAGAGGTACAGCTCACAGAATTGCATTGACAATTGAAAGGATACTCTTTAGGACAAATTTAATGAAATGCAAAACCTGTCTTTCATCATAGCATTACAGTGCCAAAAATTGCTTCAATTCTTTCAGCTCATGGGTTGGCAAATGACAGCTGACCAGACAAATCTGTTTTGCTGACTGATAGATAAATAAATAAGTAAATACATAAATAAATAAATAAATAAATAAATAAATAAATAAATAAATACGTTTTATTGGAAGATAGCCACACCCCTTTGTTTACAGATTGTCTATGGCTGCTTCTTGGCTACAACAGAGTTGAGCAGTTGCAGCAGAAATCATATGAACTAGAAAGCCCGAAACATTTACTATCTGACCCTTTATGGGAAAAGTTTGCCAACACTTGTTTGAGACCATTATGGTAAATACTAACCACCTGTGACTACTGAGCACTTAAAATGTATCTGGTGCAACTAAGAAACTAAAGAGTTAATCCATTGACAAGACACCTGGGTGGCTTTGGGGTGCCTGGGTGGAGCAGTCGGTTAAGCGTCCGACTTCAGCCAGGTCACGATCTCGCGGTCCGTGAGTGCGAGCCCCGCGTCAGGCTCTGGGCTGATGGCTCAGAGCCTGGAGCCTGTTTCCGATTCTGTGTCTCCCTCTCTCTCTGCCCCTCCCCCGTTCATGCTCTGTCTCTCTCTGTCCCAAAAATAAATAAACGTTGAAAAAAAAAAAAGAAAGAAAGAAAAAAAAAGACACCTGGGTGGCTCAGTTGCTTAAGCCTCCAACTCTTGGTTTTGACTTAGGTCATGATTCCATGGTCTGGTGCATGAGATCAAGCCCTGAGTTAGGCTCAGCACTGGGCATTGAGCCTACTTGGGATTCTTTCTCTCCCTCTCCCTCTCCGTCTGTCCCTCCCCAACTATCTCTTGTGTGTGCGCATGCACGCACTCTTTCCCTTTCAAAAAAATAGTTTATTGAATTGAGATGTTGCGAAGGTATAAAATATAAAGGTTCTCCAGAAAACAGAATCAATTATCTATCTATATACTATTGATTCTGTTTCTCTGGAGAATCTTTATATTTAAGGTTCATTTTATATTGAATTTATATGGCTATAGATGGATCTATCTATAGATGTATGTATGTGTATATACCTATAAGTATATATGCATATATATCTGCTACTATCTATCTATCTAGACAGACAGAGAGATTGAAAACAAGATTATAAGGAATTAGCTCACATGGTTATTAAGGCTGGCCAGTCCAAATCTGCCATGTGGCTGGCAGGCTAAACACCAGGAGAGCTAAGGTAGTACCAGTGTGAAGGCTGGTGACCTGAATATACAGGAGAACTTATGGTGTAGGTGAAGTTAGAAGGCAGTCTGCTAGAGAATTCCCTCTTGGTAAGCTTACTTTTATCTTCTATATAAGCCTTTCACTAATGGAATGAGGCCCACCCACATTAGGGAAGGCAACTGCTCTACCCAAAGTCTATGAGCTTAAATGTTAATCTCATTCAAAACACCTTCCAAATCAACACATAAAGTTAATCATCATGCTTACTATTTTAAAGACATAGAATTGCAAAGACTTATTTTTTAATGTACAATACATTGATTACATGTTGAAATTATAATATTTTGGATATATTGGTTAAATAAAATATATTAAAATTAATTTCCATCTGTTTTTCTTAACTTTATAATGTGGCTACTCCAGTGTTCAAAATCATTTATATAACTTACATTTATACTGAACAGCACGGCTCTAGAAACGATTCTCAGCCTGTGAAAATTCTTGTTCCCCCCTCACCTATTTTGTAGAGCACTCATCTAGCCAGTTTGAATGGCATCTATATTTATTTATATAAACTTATGGAGAACTGGCATAAGTTACTCAAGCAGGTTGTGAGATACAGTTTATCTCTAATTTGGCTATTCTTGTTACTTCTGTGTTTTGGGTTGGTTTTTTTGTTTGTTTTCCTCTCAAATCAGGTAAAAATTTTCTGAGCAAAGTCATCTGAGAAACAACTGAATCAGTGTGTTAATCAGTTAATTGAATGTAAATATGTGTGTGCCCATGTGTGTCTATCAAATGCTAAAGGCACTACACTTTATTAAGGACATTATATGAATATGGTCTTCCATTTCTTCTAAAGCGTAGCACATGCCTTTCTTTATATTTCCACTCACCACAATAAATATTCTGTAGATTTTTTTTTACATTTTAAATCACATTTACTAAAGTCTGTTATATAAAATGAAATTAATCCTTTTAAGTGAACAACCTGAGGCACACTGGAAAATGAATACACCTGTGTAACCACAACCCCAATCAAGATGTGTGTTAGGCAGAATTCTAAAGAGTCCCTCTGCCTCAAGTTTCCACCTCCTGGTTATTCAGCCAAATGCCAAGGAGATACTTCAGTGAAGGTACTTTGCAGATGTTAAGGTTACTAGTCAGTTGAGGGAGATTATCCCAGATTATCAGGTGGCTCCAATTACAAGTCACACAAACCCTTAAAAGCAGAAGAGGAAGGCAGAAGAGAGGAGAGGAGGGAAATGCGGGAAGGTCAGAGGGGCTCTGTGTGAGTAGCAGGACTCAACTTGCCTTTGTTTTGAGGTTGAGTTTAGGGGTTGTTGTTGAGGAAAGGGGTTTTGAGGCAAATAACACATTTAGAAGCTAAGAATGACCTTTCCTTACAGCCAGAAAGGAAATGGGACTTCATTTCTATAGATGCATGGGAGTGGATTTTTCCGAAAGTTTAAATGAGCTTGGAAGTGAATTAATTCATCCTCAGAGTCTTCAGAAAGGAATACATCACTGCTGAAAACTTGATTTCAACCTTGTGAAACCTGGAGTGGAAAAACAACAAGCCGTTTTGTACCTGGACCTGAGACCTACAGAATGGCAAGATCACAAGTAAGTGTTGCTTTATCCTGCTACATTTGTGGTAGTGTGTTGTCAGCATTTGGGACAAACTAATACAACATAGAGAGCTGCTCACTCCCTCTTGCCAGGTGTTGAGGATTACAGTTAACCCCTCCCCGAGGCAACCACTGTTTTGCTTTTTGTCACTATAGGTTAGTTTTCACTTTAACAGAATTTTATATCAGTGACGTTAAACAGTATGTATCCTTTAGTGTTTATATTCTATCGCTCAGCATTTTACAAAACCCATCCATTTATCACATGGCAGTAAATAATTTCTTTTATTGCTGAGTATTTTATGGTATTATCACAATTTGTATACCTGTTGCACCTGCTGATGAGTATCTGGGTTGTTTTCAGTTTTTGATTCTTTTGAACAAAGTTACAAAAAGTATTCACATTATAAGTCTTCCTGTGGACATAAGGTATCTATTTCTTGGGCGAAATTACTAGGGTAGAAGTGCTATGTCATACACTTAACTTTTAAGTGCCAAACTGATTTCCACAGGGTTGTTTCATTTTACACTCCCACCAGCAATGTATTGAGAGTGGCATTTGTTCTATATCCTTGCCAACACCTGGTATATTTGATCTTATTTTTAGTTTTAGCTGTCTAGTGGGAATTATAAAAATATAAATGATTTTAATTTACATTTTCCTGATGATTAATAATGTTAAGTAGCTCTTTTGTGCACATTGGCCTCTGTTATATGTTCCTTTGTAAAATGTCTGTTCAAATCTTTTGCCATTTGGCAATGGTTTGTCTCTCATTGAGGTTAGGAGTTGCTGATATATTCAGAACAGAATTTTTTGCTGGTTATATCTGTTGCAATATTTTGAAGGATGTTCTTGCTGAGCAGACTTCTTAGAAAATATGGGTGCCACTTGTTTCTTTATTGCTAATGCTTTTTGTGTTGTAAGAAATGTTTGTCCTAAAAGTGCCTATGTTGCCCAGATTTTTGACTACATTTATAGACATTGGGTAGCTTTAGGTTTTACATTTAACTCTATGATCTATTTCCATCTTAAGTTTGTGATTGGGGTGAGATAAATGTCAAGGTTCATTGCGACCCCCCCCCCCCGCCACTGTGGGACCACTTGTTCCTTCACCTCTTGTTGAAAAGACTATCTTTTCCCCATTTAAGTAACTTGGCCAATTTGTTAAAAATCATATAAGTGTGATTATACTACTGGATTCTCTGTTCCATTGATTTACATGTCTATGCTTACAACAATATAACACTCCTTTGATTACCATAGCATTATAGTAAGTTCTACTTTTTTTCACTTTTGCAAGTTTACTTTGCCTGCTTTAGATTCCTTTTTCCATATGCATTTTATACTCGTGTTTCCAATTTGTACAGAAAACCTGCTGGGATTTTGATGGGGATTGTGCTGAATCTCTACATTAATTGGGAGGAAGGTTTAGTCTTTTTACATCCTTGAATCTAATCCATGGATGTGTCTGTTTATGTAGAACTTTAATTTTCAATATTTTGAAGGATTTTTTTGCACAGGTATTGCACATATTCTAATTCATCCTTAAAAGTATATTTTTGGACTTTTTAATCTAGTTTTCCAAACAATCATTTATAGCACATAGAGACTTGTTTTTGTCTGTAAGCCAAATATCCTTTTAATTTATTAAATTTACTTATTGTATCTAGTACCTTTTTGAAGGTTGTTTAGAATTTGCTATAAACATAATCATGTTAACTGTAAATAGAGAGTATTTTATTACTTCCATTCAAAAATGATTGTGTGTCTGTAATTTTTTTTTTTTTTTTTTTTTGGATCTGACCAGGACATCTAGTATATGTTAAATAAAAGTGATGAAATTGGAATCCTTGCATTTTCCCCAATTTTAGAGAAAGCATTTAGTTTTTGCCATCAACTATATGACGGTTAGTTGTAAATTCTTGTGAATAAGCTTTATCAGAGGAATATCTTCTGTTCCTGGTTTTCAGAAAGATTGTGTCATGAACAGATACTCATTTTTGTCAAATGTCTCTCAATCACATGGGGTTTTTCCTCATTTGTTGTGTTTTATGGCGAATTGCATTAATGGAGTTTCCAACTATTAACCAAACTTTGAATTCCCAAGATAAACCCTGGCTTATGATGTATCTTCCTTTCTTAGATATTGCTAGATTTGATGGTTATTTTCCTAAAGATTTTTGGGTCCATGTTGAAGAGGATATTGATCTGCAGGGTTTTTTTTTTTTTTTAATGTCATTTATAGTTTTCATTACCAATGTGATATTGGCCTCCTAAAATGATTTAGAAAACATTCTCTTCTATTAAAGAATTTGCATAGGATTGGTAATATTTCATCCTTATCATTTTAATACTTGTGGGAACTGTAATAATGCCCTTCTTTTGTTATAGTCATTAGTAGTTTTTCTATTAGATTTAGATGTCTAGCTACAGTATAATATTGTTTGGTTTTGTTTTCAAGATAACCCATTTTGGGGTTTCTTTTTTACTGTGTGTGTGTGTGTGTGTGTGTGTGTGTGTGTGTGTGTGTGTGTGTGTTTCATTGATTCCTGATTTTATGTTCCTTTTCTCCTGCTTGCTTTGAATTTAATCTCCTCTTTTTCTAATTTCTTAAAATGGAAATTTAGATAAATTGTTTTAAGCCTAGTTTTCAAAGCTTCTTTTCAAAGGTAAGTATTTCTATATATAAATTTGCACAGTTTGAACAGCATCACACAAAATCGTATATTTATCTAACACTCAGTATTTCCTTGTAATTTCTTCTATAGCCCATAAGTTATTTGGAAGTGTGTTGTTTAATTTCCAAATATTTGTTAGTTTTCCAGATAGCTTCCTGTTATTCATTTTTAGTTTAATTTTCATGTGATAAGTAATCACACTTTGTGTGACTTCCTTTAACTTTACGGATTTTTTTTTAATAACTCAAAATATGTTCTAATTTGGTGAATACTCCATGTGCACCTGAATGAAAGTTCAATAGATTTTTAGAGGAATATTCCATAACTGTCAATTAAGTCAAATTGATTGGTAGTATTGTTCAGTATTTCTATATCCTTACTGATTGTTCCATTTATTTTTTTTTCTACCAATTACTAAAGTGTTGAATTATCTACCTATAATGGTGGGTTTCTCAATTTCTTCTTTTAGTTCTATCAATTTTTTGTTTCATGTATTTGAAAGCTCTCTAAGACAATATACATTTAGTTTTTTTCTCTTCTTGCTGAATTAAACCTTTTGTCATTACTAAATGTTCTTTTCTAATCTCTGGTAACATTCTTTATACTGAAGTCTACTGTTTTCTCATGTTAATATAGCCTGTCTAGCTTCCTTTTTACTAGGGTTAAGATAATAAATATATGGAATGCATGCATGAAATATAAAAAATACTTAAAAATACATATCTTAATCCTTTTCCTTTTCGCCAATGAGCAAATTTATATCTAAATATTGATTTTTTTTTCCAGTCTATTTTGATCACTGACTTAGAATATGTAGACTACATTTAATGTAATTGAAGCTTTTGTTTGGGCCTAACATCTTTATATTTGTATTCTGTCTTAACTCTTTTTTGTTATATTCTGTCTTACCTTTTCTTTAATTGAGCATTTTTATATTCCACTTTGTCTCATTTTTAAAAACTTCCAGTGATTGTTCTGGGTTTACAAAATAAACCTTTAATTTGTTAGTCTTCTATGACTATTACTCCACTTTGCACATACTCTGAGAAACATAAGAAGTATACGTCTACTTTTCACTACTTAGTCCTGTTGTTACACATATTTCTATATTATAAACTCAATGCATTTTTCCTTTACAGTCAGTTATATTTTATTATTTAAATAATAGAAAAAATCCTTCTATAATTACTCACACTTCTATCCTTTAAGGTGTTCTTCCTTCCTTTGTGAGGATCTGAGTTTCTTTTGTCTAACATTGCCTTCCATGTGGGTAAACATTTATTTTTAGCATTGTTTATAGTCCAGAATTACTGGGAAGATTCTCTCAGATTTTTTTGTATATTATTCACAAAGATGCAATGCAAACTATACAGCTATTTCCAGAATTCTTGATCTATGCCGTCCTATTTTCCAATCCTATACCCTGTGAAGTCTAGTTACTTCAGTCTCTCCAAACTAGGATCGTTTTCTCTTCAGTTCAACAAAATCACTATACTCTAATTGGCTCACCCCTCCCTGCACTAAACTTGAGGAAGTCCCTACAGGCATAAAGCTAGAGCTAATCTTGTTTGTTCCTTTACTCAAGGATTAAGATACTGAGGACTGCCTGGGTGGCTCAGTGGGTTGAGCATCTGACTCTTGATCTCAACCTAGGTCTTGATCTCAGGGTTGTGGGTTTAGGCTCTGTGTTGGGCTCCATGCTGGGTGTAAAGCTTCCTTACCAAAAAAAAAAAAAAAAAAAGACTGAGCTGCCTGTTGTCCATTGTCTGCTTTGTTTGATTTTTTTTTCCAGTTTTATACTTGTTTTCCATAGGTGGGGAAGTTCTGTACAAGTAACTCTACCACAGCCAGAAATGGAAATTTCTATAGATCACTTTCAATATTCATTTCCAAATGTCATCTTATCCTTATGTTTCAGTGTTAATATTTAATAATCTTTGTGAGAGAACTATTTTTTGCATCTATTTGTAGAACAGAACTTTGAATAAGTATTTCTGAAAACTCAGATTTTTTTTAAAAACTCCAGTATATTTCTTAGTGAAAAGATCTGTACAGTCTTAGATGTGATGGGATTAAGTGACAGGAATGAGATTAAATGAGAAAGAAGAGTAGGTGAGGTCAGAATGACTTTACACCTACAGCTACAAAATTCTTATCCCTTATAGAATATTTAATGTATTCTGTGCTTGTTGATTTATTTGGCCAGTACTTAAGAGGCGTAACAAAACAGCCAAGAAAACTATGTATCATTGTGTTACCTATTTTTGTGAAGACCCACGGCTGCAGAACTTGTGACAAAGTAGACACATTACACTAGAAACCTACTCTCTCAATTATCTTATAGTTGCTCCAGTGTATGCAGAGGTTGTGTGCTCCTATATAAAGTTAAACTATATTGTAGGATTTTCAACATATCTGCCTATTACAATTAATTAAAATATCCCCTCATAAAGTTGCAAAACTAACTGCCTAGGTAGAAGTTGGGAGAAAATGAAGTTTAATAGAGATACATATTTAAGAGTTGTTTAAGGGGCACCTGGGTGGGTCAATGTGTTAAGTGTCTGACTACTGATTTTGGCTCAGGGCATGGTCTCCTGGTCTGTGAGATCGAGCCCCACACTGGGCTATGTGTGTACTGACTGTGCAGAGCCTATTCAGGATGCTCTTTCTCTTCTCTCTGCCCCTCCCTCTGCTTGCTTGCATGCTCTCACTCCTTTCTATCTCAAAATAAAATAAACTTAAAAAAAAGAGTTGTTTTAAGAATAGATTTCACAGTGAACTAGATGGAAAAAAGATGGGTTGTGTGTGGATGTCACCATTAAAAAAAAAAAAAAAACTATGACTGAATCTATAAAAATAGCTCCCATAGGGGAGAGATTTTTGTTCTGTTTTTGACTTGTCAAGACCCAGTGAATTCTATTTTTGGTGTTTGCATTTTAATTAATAGAGATATATTGAAATTGGGGATTTTTTTCAGGTGAGAGGTCAAGTGGTGAGGAATGTCGATACCATATCTTATCTAGGCTACATTGGTTCATGAGGATTAACTATACTAGGTAATAATTTTCTGGTCCATTGAAGGGAATTGTATTAAATAATATTTTTAACTCACAACATGAGTATTACAGGGTAGAAAAGTTAAGAATCAGGACGTCTAGTGACAGTTTTCTACCCAGATAACATTTTCTCAAGCAACTAAGCACTGGCCCCAAGTTTGTATACACCACTCAAAGTAATATGACTAACCTTACAGACCCAAATCCCTTAGAAGACAATATAGGAATAACTTACTTTTACTTTGCTCAAGGGGTTTTTCTTCAGAGAATGTCTCACACCCTCACACCCTCACACCATATTGTTACTTCATCCTAAGAAGCCTACCAAAGCACTCTATTCAACCAGATAGAGGACTATCCATGAGAGGGTGTCTGGCAAATAAGTTTCCTTTGCTCATTGTATACTAGTCTTTTCAGTATTTTCTATATATTAGGGCCATGAGTTGGTGTCCAGTATGTTACTCAGTTAAGCCTATTCCTTATGGAGAATAGTTTGGAAAAAAAGCTTTTAGTTGAAAAATAATCTTATCAGAAAATGCATTATAATTTTCTTCAACTATAGGTATCCTTTGGAGATACTGCAGGTTCCATTCCAGACCACCACAATAAAGTGACTATGTAATAGAGCAAGTCAAATAAACTGTTTTTGGTTTCCGAGTGCTTACAAAAGCTATGTTGACATTATACTGTAGTCTATAACGTGTGCAATGTCATTATGTCTCAACATACCTTAATTAAACATTGCTAAATACGGCTAACCATCTGAGCTTTCAGCAAGTGATGATCACTGATGACCAATCATCATAATATAACAACCTGGGGCACCTGGGTGACTGAGTCAGTTGAACAGCTGACTCTTGATTGTGGCTCAGATCATGATCCTGAGGTCCTAGGATCAAACCCCACATCTGGCTCTGCGCTGAGTGTGGAAGTGCTTAAGATTGCACCTCCCTTTGCCCCTCTCTCTCACTTGTGTGCTCTCTCTTTAAAAAAAAAAATGAATAAAACCCAATCGTAATGAAAATGGTGAAAATATTGTGCAAATTAGCAGAAAATGATACATAGATGTGAAGTGAGCAAATGCTGTTGGAAAAATGGCTAGATGTACATAGGGTTGCTCTAAACCTTCGATTTGTAAGAAAGACAATATCTGTCAAGCACAATAAAATAAGGTATACCTGTACTTCAAGTTACTTTGAGAAGACTAGGAGATAATTTTACATGAAAATCCATGGTCTAAAAGTAGGATGAGTATGTAGGAAATTCAAGAGCTAAGTGTACAACTTTCCAGTTGTAAGAAACAAGGCTTTAGAGAACTATAATATATTTTCAAATTTATCCAACCTATGGAACTAGCTATCACTCTGATCCACGTCCCTCAGAAATCTTGACCTCCAGTGTCTTATTTAGTATATTTTGCTAGCTGTTTTAACAGAAAGACTGCACATCTCAGTTACTTAACACAATCTTAGTTTGTGACATATGAAAATTCCAAAATAAGTGATTATGATTGGCTAGGCAGATGAGGGGAAACAGTACTATGTTCCATGGATTTTTTTTCAGGGACCAGGTCATCAGTATTTCCATTGCAAAAAGAGGACACTACTCTTGGGTGGATAGGTAGACCTCTTTGTCATGCCCAATTTGTCCAGTTTGTTGCCCTTCCATCTCTTTATTCTTCTCAAAGTCATTTGTTAATATCCTAAAACTCCCCAATTCCTATAATTTCATTTTCTTGTAATCTCTCTGGACTTTTCCTACCTAGCTTGGATACAGTGTTTAACCATTTAAACTTCTCTCACAAGCATGATTATCCTTGCACATCTGTCCTCATTCCCCAGTGAACTATATAAAGTTTGGATTAAACACAAGACCTATCTTAACTAAGTGCCATGGGATACACAAAATAATACATAATAGACTAAACAAATTAATTGTCTCCAACCTCCCAGTCACTGCACTTGATGGAACTCACTTAAGCTTCATCTCCATTTCCATTACTGACTTCCCTAAAATGTCACAACTCACTTTAACCTCCTACATATCCATAATTCTCTTCATCTCCAGAAAATACCTTACATGAAATTTGATTCAGAAGTGGTAACTACCTGTGATGATCTTCCTCCATTCCCTGCATCTCCATTTACTAATTTATACACAATTTCATACTGACTCTTATCTCTCATTTACATTGGAAGTTGACCAGGGTTCTAACTATTCAAAGTCGATATTCTGGCATGGAAAATTCTAAAACCTTATATTTCCTTTAGGATTATCATACATTCTTTCTTTATCTCAGGCATGATCCTTGGACTTCTTATCTACTAACTATAAATTATGTCCAAGTTTTTCCTTCATAAAAGCCTTCCTTCCATTGACCAATTTTGTATTTCTTCCACTCTGAAGACTCAGAAAAGTTGTCCATACTTATTCCTCTATTTACTCCCATCCTATTCATGCTTCAACCCTCTGTTGCCTGACTTTCATGTTCACCAATCTAACATATAATTCTACTGGAATGTTAGTATGATGAAAATAATAGAGGCCTAAGAACTATACAAAACATAGTTCCAAGATGGTACAATTTCTAAAGTGATTACTAGCTTTGAAAACCAGAGGATAATTAATAATTATGTGTCACATTCTTAAAACTAAAAACATTCTCAATTTAAATTGGGAATGAATTCCATTAACTTTTGAAGTTATTGAGGTCATAATGGAAGCTGTTTCATAAACCTATTGGGTTGTCTACTTCTGAGAATATGGAGTGGATCTATTCTCTATTCTTCTCACTAAGTACAAATGAAAACTCTGGTCATTAAATGTAAAATTTATAAAACGACACTACAAGAGAAGAAGGCAGACTAAGACCTGGGACCAGAAGGATGAGGAGACAAATTCCCTGGGTTTTCCTTTTGCCTTATATATCTCACATTTGGAGCTGAAGTAACTGGCAAACTATAAATGCCAGTAAGTGCCGACAAAATAAAACCAACAAAAGCTTTATTCCCTTCAGACAAAGGACCAGGAAAGGGCAGCCTAGAAAGACAGAAAATCAATAGATAATTGCCACTGTACTCCAGCCAAACACCACACAAAATATGTCAGAGACATTGTACATCAACAAAGGTCAAGAAGGAAGCCTAGTTTTCTAACCTGGAGAGACTATAACAGTGTACCCCAACATCCCTACTGGAGTGGTATAAGAGAAGTGTGAGGAGGGAACCAAGACCTTCATTCAACATAGCTACTTACAAGCACCACTTTTCTACCAGCAGTGTCAGTGGAATCATGTGAGAATCCTGGACTTCCAACTCCACTTGATAGTAGAGAATCTCTTCTTTTACTACAACAGTGGTATAAGAAGAGGTCTACTAGACAGATAGGACTTTCACCATCACTGGGTGGTAATGAAGCTATCCTCATAGTAGTGCCATTAGAGACTAAGTGCAGAGACCTAAGTCCCATCCCTCTTAGCATTAATGAGGAGCCTCCTTCTTCAAGTGTCAACAAAGGCCAAGTGTGAAGACTTAAATCTACAAATGGCCATAACAGAGCAACAGAGAAATGCCCTGCGTTCTTTATTCTGACAGGATGATAGAGAAAGATGGCTTTAAAAATAACATCTAGAGTTATATATAATATAAAAATGTCCAATTTTTAATAAAAAATCACTTGCCATGCCAATTACCACAGATCTCAAACTTAAGGGTGAAAAGGGAGGAAAGCACAAATAATATATGACAGCATCCAAAGGAAAACATAGCAGAACTATGTGACAACAGTTTTAAAGTTGCCATGATAAATACTTCAATGAGTAGTTAAAAATGGGCTTAACAAATAGAAAAGTAGAAAATCTCAAAGAAACAAAGTCTCAGAAAACAGGACATACCAAAATGAAATTTTAGAGCTAAAAAATATAATCAAAATTAAAAGCTCAGAAAATGGGCTCAGCTGCAGGACAAAGGGGAAGGACAGAATCAGTGAGAGATAAGAAAGAATGATAGAAATGACACACTGAAGAACAGGAAAAGGATGAATTAAAATTAACATCAGGTATCTCTGGAACTATAACATAATATCTAATATTCATGTCATTAGAGTACTGAAAGGTGAGGAGGAAAATGGGAGACTAAATATATAAAGAAAGAAATAATTGCCAAAATTTTCCTAACTTGTAAAGAAGACCTAAAAACCTAGAGATTCAAGGACCTAAGCACTTGCTTACTTATTACCAAATAAGATAAAAGCAAATGTATAGTGTGAAGATACCTCATAATCAAACTTACAAAAATTAAGACAATGGAAAAGCCTAAAAAGCAGTGAGAGAAAAAAAATGATACCTTAAGTTCAGGGGAAAACTATTCATGACAATGGATCAGAAACCTTGGAGTCCTGAAGAAAGTAAATTAATGTTGGCCAAATGTTGAAAACACATGAACTATCAACCTAGAATCCTGTATCTAGTCAAAACATCATTCAAGAATGAAAGGGAAATCAACACATTCTCATGTGAAGGAAACTAAGAAAATTTCTCATCAGCAGACCTACTCTAAAAAAAAAAAAAAAGCCAAAGAAATTTCTCCATATGGAAAGAAAACAAAAGAATGAAACTTGGAAAGTCAAAAAAATAAAGAACACAGTAAAAGTAAACAAACGACCAACAACAACAAAAACACATTTTCCCACTGATTTTTCTAAATGGTTGAAAAAAATGTCTGTTGGGATTCTAAATATGTAAAAGAAACATTTTAGACCATTATAAATATAAGAGGATAAGAGAATGTAAAAAGAGGCAAGGTATTTCTACTTTACTTAACTGGTAAATGATGCTACCAGTAGTCTGAAAACTAATATATAATGTAATACTGATATCAAACATTAAAACAGTATTCAAAGCAATAGATTGTAAAATGTTACAGATAAGTACTGTGAAGTACTCAAGTAATGGGGAAGTAGGAATAGAAAAACAAAACAAGCATGAAGCTAAATAACAGGTGCATGCCTTAATGAATAATTATAATAAAAATAAATGGTTTAGGGGCACATGGGTGGCTCAATCAGTTGAGTGTCTGACTTCAGCTTAGGTCAGGATCTCACTGCTCATGAGTTTAAGCCCTCTGTCGGGTTCTGTGCTGACAGTTCAGAGCCTGGAGCCCGCTTTGGATTCTGTGTCTCCCTCTCTCTCTCTGCCCCTCCCCCACTCATGCTCTGTCTCTCAAAAATAAACATTTAAAAAATTAAAAATAAATGGTTTAAATATAAAATTAAAAGGCAAAGTGGATCTAAAACCATAAACCAACTATATTCTGTCTGAAAAACTCATAAATATAGGTAATTTGAAAAAGGATGAAAAAAAATTATGCAGGGATAGCTATATTATCAGATAAAGTAGACCTCAGAGCAAAGAAAATTATGAGAGACAGAGAAGAATATTCTACAATGATAAAAGGTCAATCCCCCAAGAAGACACAACAAACCTAAATTAGTATGTACCTAACAATAGGTCTGCAAAATGTGGGAAGCAGTGACTGGCTGAACTGACAGCAGGTACAAATTCACAACCATGGCTTGAGATTGTAATATCACTCTGAACAGTTGACAGAAGAGCTAAAAATAGAAATAGGAAATCTATAGAACTCAATAATATCATCAATCAACAGGGTAGAATAGACATTTATAGAACATTCTACCTTCACACTGAAACATGAATATACATTGTTTTCAAGTGACCACAGGACATATACTAACGTAGACCATATTTTAGTCATAAAATTCAAGTATATAATAGTTGAAATTGTACAGGATGTTCTGTAATCACAATGAAAGCAAACTAGAAATAATAAGATAACAAACGAGACACTAAATCCATAGATCAAAAAAAAAAACTCTCAAGGGAAATTAAAAAATTAATATGTGTGGCAAAACTAAAAGCTGTGTTGAAAGGGACATTTACAGCATTAAGTGCACACATTAGAAAAGTGTAAAGATTTTAAACCAGTGATCTAGGACCCTGTATCAAAAACCTAGACAAAATCAAAATAACTCCAAGGCAAACAGAGTAAATAATAAAGATAAAAAGAGAAATTAATGAAATGAGGAAAAAAAAAAGAATCAGATCTCACCATCTGCAAATCACTGAGGAGCCTGAACCTTGACTGGATTATATTAGACTATTATGACTGGGTGGGATTATATTAAGCCTTGAGCCCTCTGTGCCCTGCAGAAATTCAGGCTGGACAAATGTGCATTTGATAAAGAAACTCAGATGCTGCTGACTGTGGTGGAAGAGAAAATTTTTTCCCCTGATGATTTTACATCAACCTTGGTTTGGCAGTCCATACAAGAGCAAGGGTTTGCTCATCTGCTGGGGAACACCCTGAAGTAATCTTCTCACAAAGGCTTTTCCTTGGTCACTATGGGAACCTCTCCTTCTGGCACACCCTGTCTTGTAAATTGTACATCATAGCAATGGCAGCTCTGATTTTAGAGCTACTCCTTCACAGTATTTTAGCAATATGATTGTGTAATGTGATTTAGTGTGTTTGTGCCTCAGTTGTCTATCCCCATTTTTCAAATTGCCATCCTATCTTACAATATTTAGAACAAATTTGTTAAATGGATAAACACTTGGCAAAAAAGTAGGGAGTAGAGAACATCAGTGACACAAATGCTGCTTTGAGAAGATCAATAATTTCAAAATCTTGTAGGATGACTGACAATAAATATGAAAACTGCCAATATTATCAATGAAATATTACCATAGACCCTGCATACATCAAATGGGTGATATGAAAATCCAACAAAAGATTCCCAACAGATATATTTGACAACTTAAGGCAACTAACTAGAAAACCAAAATATAACACAAGTCATTCAATGTGCAGTAAATCATTTGCATAGTTACATAACTATTTAGGCAATCAAATTAATAATTTAGAAACCTTCAAAAAAGATATTTCCAGGCCCAGTTAGAATCACTGGAGAAAACTACTAAATATTTAAAGAAGTATTTAAACACCAATTTTAAACACTTTTCAGAAAATAGAAGAAATACTTCCCAATTCATTTGATATAGCCTTGATACCAAAACACAAAAGACAGTACCACAACAAAACAAACCCTGCATAAGTAAATAACAATATCACTCGTAAATGAGGCAAACATTTAAAAAATATACTAGCAAGTAGAATCCAGAAATATATAAAAATAATTTTAAACTATGATCAAGTTGTATCTGTTGCAGAGTGCAAGCCTGGCTAAATGTTCAAAAGTCAATATGTACAAACTACTATATTAAAGAGGGTAAGATTGATCTCACATATTCACATAAATTGCTGCAAAATAATAATTTACTAGTATTCACTACCCATTCATTATAAAGACTGGAAAAAAATAGAAATAGAGGGAAATTTAACTTGATAAAGGTCATCTACAAATAACCTACAGCTAACGTTATATTTAATTTTGAATGACTGAATGCTTTTCCCTAAGATAGTGACCGAGATAAAGATATCTACTCTGACCACTCTTATTCAACATAGTGCTAAGAGTTTTAATACAATGAGCAAGAAAAGGAAATAAGAGATATCCAGGTCAGAAAGGAAGAAATAAAGCTGTCCTCCTATGCAGCTGGCATACTTGTCCTCATAGAAAATCCCAATCGATCTATGACAGTATTTCTGGAGCTAATAAGTTCGTTTAGCAGGTTGCTGGATAAAGAATAAAAAGATAAATGGAACAGATAAAAAAAAAATCATATGTCTACATACTAGGCAAAAAACATGGACAATAAAATTCAAAATATACCATTTATAGTAGCCCCTAAAATGAAATTCGTTGGCATAAATCTAAAAGCAAAACAAAAACACTTCGAAAGGATTTATGTGCTGAAAGTTACTTAAAGCTGATGAAAAAAAATCAAAGAAAGTGTAAAAGAAAATGAGCAGACATGCCATGTTCACAGATTGGGAAAATCAACCTAGTAAATACGTGAATTCTCCCCCAATACTGATTTGACACGGTGTCTATCACAATTCTAGAAACTTTTCTTTTCCTTTTTTTTTTTTTTTTTTTTTTTTGGAGAGATAGAGTACATTATCCCATTATCCTAAAATTTATGTGGAAAGTCCTCAAAATTTACAGCTAAAATAATTTTGAAAAATAACAGTCTACTCAACTTCAAAATTTGCTTTACAGCTATTATAATCAAGAACACATGGAATTGGCAGAGAGACCACATGGATCAATGGAAAAGAATAGAGAATTCAGAAAACAGACCCATACAAATACGTTCACTGACATTTGACAAAAGTGCAAAACCTAAAAAAAAAAGTGCAAAATCTAGTCATGGTCTTCTCAAGAATTCAGAAAACAGACCCATACAAATACGCCCACTGACATTTGACAAAAGTGCAAAACCTAAAAAAAAAAGTGTCAAATCTAGTCATGGTCTTCTCAACAAATGGTACTAGAACAAGTGGACATCACAGACTAAAAAAATAATAAAATATGACCTAAACCTATAAAACTTAATTAAAAACTTATTGTGGACTTCAATATAAAAGTTAAAGCTATAAAGCTTTTAGAGGGACAACAGGAGAAAATCTTTGAGATATTGGGTTAGAGTTTATAGACTTGACACCATATAAGCATGAGGAAAAATTGATAAATTGGACTTCATTAAAATCAATCTTTTCTGTGAAAGATTCTATTAAGGAATTAAAAGGATGACTAAAGTGGGAGAAAATATTTTCAAACCACATAGCAAAGAAGGAATATCATGAATATACAACTCAAATCTCATCAGTAAAACATGGGATTATAAAAGAGGGCAAAAGGCATGAAGATAAATTCTACCCAACAGGATCTATAGATGGCAACTAAACACATGAAAATATACTCAACATCATTAGGTGTAAGGGAAATGCAAATGATAACCTCAACAAGGTGTTGTTACGCTATGTCTATCAGAATGGCTAAAATGAAAATGGTGACAGCACCAAATGTCAGCAAAGATTCACGCTGGAATGTACACGCACTGCCAAGGGGAATGTAAAATTGTCCACTCTCAAAAACACTGAAGCAGTCAAAAGACTAATTATGTAACTACCATAGGACTCTGCAGATGCACTCCTAATCATTTATCCCTCAAAATTAAAACTGATGTTCACACAAAAAGCTGTATACCTATGTATATAGGAGCTTTACTTCTAAAAATAAAGGGGAAAAATGCTCCTCAAAAGGTCACTAGTTAAACCAGCCAAAATGCACCCATACCATGGAGTACTACTCTGCAATAAAAAGAAATGAAGTATTGATATCGTAGCAACCTGCCTGAATCTCCAGAAAATTTCATTGCATGAAATAAGCCAACACCAAAAGGTTACGTATTGTATAATTCTATTTACATAGCATTCTTGAAATTATAAAATTGTAAGGAGAACATGTTGCTGCTTGCCAGCAGTTGAGGAGGGGCTGAAGGCTGAGGGTAAGAGGATTTGGCTGCAAAAGAACATGAAGAATCTTTGTAGTAAAGAAAATGTTCCGTATCTTGACTGTATCAATGTCAATATCCCATCTATTATATAGTTGGCAAGATTTTACCAATAAGGGTAACTTGGTAAAGAGCACACATGTATTATTTCATTCACTAGCAAGTGAATCCATAATTATCTCTAAGTGAAAAGTTTAATTTAAATTTTTTTTTCAACGTTTTATTTATTTTTGGGACAGAGAGAGACAGAGCATGAACGGGGGAGGGGCAGAGAGAGAGGGAGACACAGAATCGGAAACAGGCTCCAGGCTCTGAGCCATCAGCCCAGAGCCTGACGCGGGGCTCGAACTCACGGACCGCGAGATCGTGACCTGGCTGAAGTCGGACGCTTAACCGACTGCGCCACCCAGGCGCCCCGAAAAGTTTAATTTAAAAAATGGAAAGGGTATTGGGAGGAAGACGCCAGTTTGCAGTGGGTTATAGAGTTAAGAGTTGGTAGGGATTTGAATATGGGGAAATATTACGTTGTCACCTAGGACAAGTCTGATCTTTATTGGTAAAATTGATGGGCTTTTCTTTCTCTTACACTACTTAAATATAGTTATTCACCCTGATTCAGTGCTCAGTTCTATGTTCTCCAGACATTCTCCCTGAGCAAGCTCATACATTCTCACAGTTTTAACTACCCCTATGTTAATAATTTTCAAATTGACACTGTCAGCTCGCTCTCCTCAAACTGCAAATTCATGCACACGTATTCATGTGGATGTTCTGTGGACACCTTACTCAGAGCAGAATTTCTCACTTTCCCTCTCTTGGAGTCTCTTTTTCAATTAGCATCACCACCATCCAACTGTTCAGCCTAATTAGAAGCCTGGGAATTATTGACTTTCAGGACCCTTTGCCATTCAAACACCATGTTTAGACACTTCATTTTCACATATATTTTTGCCTTGTTCTGGTTCTCCTATTTCTCTCCTCTAGATTACTGCTATATTTTTCTAACTGGTTTCCCTGCCTGAAGAGTTGCCTATCGCAACTAATCATTTGCACATCTTCCAGAGTTTTCTAAAATTGTGAATTGCCTATTTCCTTCCATGCTGCCCACAGAATACTTAGGATCCTTATCAGAGGATAAAGCTCTGTGTGATCTGTTCCCTTCTACCTCTCCAGCCCCATTCAGGTCTTCCTCTGTCTGGAAATTTATTTTCCAGTAACACTTCAGTTGCAAGTATTTGTCCTCCATCAGACTTCTTGACTTTTATTATAACTCTCTGTTTGAAAGGCTCTACATCTTTCCATACCTACCTCTCCCATTCCTTTTCATTTGCCTACTTCTCAATATTTAAAGATCACATTAGATATCCCTTCCTTTTCTTCACCCTAACACATTGCATAGTTGTTCCCCCATCTTCCTACAGATCTGTATAAATCTTTACCAGCCTCTCATAGGTACTGTATACATATCTATTTTCCCCACTACACTGGAAGATATTGAAGGGCAAGAAACATGTCCACAACTCTAGGATAATGATGCAAAGTGGACATAAAACTTTGAAAAGCTATTCCAGCTTTCATTTTATAAAGACCACTTATAAACTCTCAGTTTAAAATAGAAAGCAGATATAATCTTGTCATTCTTTGAACCAGTATGTACTGACTACTAACTGCTGTGTCAAGGGCTGGGAATACAATGATGAGAAATCATGTTTTATGTTTTCAAGCTTTATAGCTAAATGTAATCTTAGTATGCAATATGTGGTGTGATGGAAAAGATAATTCTAGAAAAAGTTTCACAAGATCCATACAATGATTGGGGAAGAAGGCATCAGTGATGCAATAGAAAGCCAAAGACTCAAAAATAATAGTTAAGCCAGGAGGAGTCAGAACTAACAAGAGAAGGATCCTGATGCAGATATAGTAATTAAGTTTAGAAATAAGTATCTGGGATTAGTGTGATGGTATGAATTGGAAAAATTCAAGTTCAGATCAAGACACAGGGTGAATAGCTAAAAACTAAGTTTGACATACATGGTTTGTTTTATGGATGGACTACATTGTGGGACATAGGTGGTAGTAATTCCAAGAACCAGCACATGACCTGCCACTGTGTCCTTAGACAATCTTACCTGCACCCAACATCAGTTAAATTTTGTGCCACTGAATATAGGAGAGTCTGGTCTCTGGTTTTTGATGTATTCTTCTTCTGGGATGAAGCTTTCTTCCCCAAACCAGATGATTCTCTAGACACTGACAATCATGAATCTCTACATTGTTAAAAAATGAAATAAAATTTTGGTCATTTTATTCCAGTACTGATCCACCAGCAGGTTATATAGATTCTTCTATAGAATATCAGGAACCTTCTCTTTTCTAGGCTGAGTTACTATTTATTGAGTCCATTGGTTAAAGGTGGGATCAGTTGCACTAAGAGGGTAGAGTGGAGGAGTCAGGTTCAAGGTACCTGGGTCTCCTCAAGAAACATATACACTCACTCTCTCAGGTCCTTTGATCTACATTGATCTGTATCAATGTAGTCAGGAATTCTTATAGTGACTCCTGTCTCACCCTATGCCCCAGGTAAATCTAGTCTTCCTTACAAGACTTTTTACATTCTCTTATTATTTTACTGTTTTTTGGAGAAGCCATACTCTCCCAGAATTCATAATGTTTCCCTGCATCTGTTGGGGCTAGAAAGTTTGAGCTTCATGAGGTATACATTTACTATATAATACAATGAAAGTGATAAGAAAAAGAATCAGGAACTAAAAAAGAAACAAATAATGAATCATAAACTCTGACCCCACTCCTATGTTTAGAGAGTCTGGGAAATCTACAACTGACAGTCGCTGACAATTGAATTCACTAACAGTAAAATTAATTAATCAATTCATTCATTTTTATTCCAAAATTATTCATTAAGCCCCTACTCTGTGGGAGACCTTGTTAGGTACTTGGTTCCTGTCTTTGAAGACCTTTTAGTCTGATGGGTTCTAACTATCTGGTACAAATTGCCTCTTATTCCCAAGTCATTCGCACTGGAGGGCCACAGAGTAACCTACTATTATCTAAGGAATGAGTGTACTTCTGAGTTTATTGCTTCTGACCCTTTTGCCTTGATGCCCCAAGTTTATGCTTCTCCTATTAAGACCCTCAACACCTGCCTCAATTTCCAGCAGAGGAAATTACCCTCAATCCAAATTTTCTACCCCCTGCATTCAGTTTATGAGATAATTCAAATTGAGACAAACCATATAGTAGTGGCATTATCTACCAATATACTATCTGCCTAAGTAGGGTTGACAATTGCACTGCTATGAACCCACTATCTGATATGTTTCACAGTGAAATAGAACACCCAGATATCCAAAAGGTCTTCGTTCTTCCCCAACTCCTGTCTTCTTGGTCTAGCACATTTCCCTTTGGTTTTCTGCCTTATACTTCAGTTCTTTTTTTTATTTTTGGGACAGAGAGAGACAGAGCACGAACGGGGGAGGGGCAGAGAGAGAGGGAGACACAGAATCAGAAACAGGCTCCAGGCTCTGAGCCATCAGCCCAGAGCCTGACGCGGGGCTCGAACTCACGGACCGCGAGATCGTGACCTGGCTGAAGTCGGATGCTTAACCGACTGCGCCACCCAGGCGCCCCCTTCAGTTCTTTCTTAAAGCAGGAGTCCTTTCCTGAATTCCAGCCCATTTGCTTGGGGCCCTAATACTCTTTCAAGCTCCTGTCAACTTCATCCCCAAGAGAGCTATTGACCTTTCCTCACTTCTCTCACTCACTTGCTAGAGTTCTTTCGATAGACCAATCCCCTGAAACACCACTATTCTGCTCACCACCTGCTTCCACCCAGTTGATTTCAGGTACTCCCACCATCTGTAGCCCTGCTGTTATGCCCAGCCATGAGCTTTGCATTTTGCCAAGGCCCGGCATACCTCCAATAACAATTATGATGCACAGATGGTTCAAGGGTGGGTTGAGACTGCCATTTTGTTTGTGATATTTCTTTCCATAGGACAGCAGAAAAATTCACAATCAAGCAGTGGTACAATGAATTGAAATAATTTACAGATATTTTTAATGCTGGAGAAAAAAATGATCCGATTAAATCTTCCCCCAAGAAATCATTATTCTATTGAGTTCATCCAAATAGCAGGGTGTGATTTTAATTATTATAATGGAACATAATTGTCACTAAACTGAGGAGTTAATTATTCTGAAAATAATTGTGCCATTCTTCTACAAATAAAATGATACAAAAAATGTATTTTGTGGCTCTGAGTGCTGAATAATACCAACATAGCCAATATATTTACTCATGTGAAACTTAAGCAATACTCACTTGTGATTCACCCAATTTTCTCCCAAGAGTTGGATTTGCAATTTTAAACTTGCAAATTAGATGGAGGCTGCATTATTTCTCTAATGGGAAACACAAAATCCTTACGGAAGGGCCTCAGAACTGGCATTTTCCATCTATCTTAAATACCACCATCCGGTTAGATCATTGTTATGGGTCTCATTGAAGCTGTCTAGTTGTTTGTCTTTTCTATTTCATAACTCTTGATCCATGGGATGATTTTGAGACAATTCAGCAGAGACCTAAAGATGTGAAATTATCAGATAATCAATTACCCTCAAATGAAGGCTGAATTTGTATCCCTGGAGAAAAACGATGAATATTTTCTAGGGTTAAGATTGAATTATTGGCTCTCAAAATAATCTAAGACTCTGGGCAAAAATACTGGAGTATAAAAATTTGGTAGCTTAACTCTTCCTTTTTTTTCTTGGGCTTATCTCAATTAAGCATCATTTTATAGGTTGTTTCTAGTTTTCCTTCCATTGGTGTATTTTACCTGGCCCAACCAACACCATGAACACACCCCTCCCACAGCCCATATTCTGGGTACCTTGGATCCCTTTGCCTCCCATATTAATAGTTTAATAAGAGTTCTATTCTCTCATTGGACCTGTTCTCTGAGCACTTGAAGCCATTGGTATGACTTGCTATCATGAAAGTCTTTGACTTAAAATTATTCTTCAATTGTCAGTTAAAGTCATGGTAAGGTGAGGGAGCAACATAGTGTGGAATTGATCCCAATAAATATGTCAGAAATCAGAGGGACAGATGAACTGAGTGAGATTTAAGCCTTAGGTAAAGGAAGAGTCCGGTAAATATTAAGTGAATGTAAATTTCCCTTTGGGAGCCACT
Organism: Herpailurus yagouaroundi; assembly: GCF_014898765.1. NCBI lineage: Eukaryota > Metazoa > Chordata > Mammalia > Carnivora > Felidae > Herpailurus > Herpailurus yagouaroundi. Next base: position 4,127,170 of record NW_024412452.1, read on the forward strand.
GATATCAGCATTTGCTATTATTGACAAAAGACAGACTCAGAATGTAAAAAAAAAAAAAAAAAAAAAAAAAAAAAATATGCTACTGTTTTTAAGAAAGGCAGTGCAGGAAGGAATAAGGGACTTGGGACTACTACATATCATTTCTTTAACATATTATAGTTAGACTTGTCTTTTATACCTGAATATATTCTAAGATTTACCTGGTGATTATCATGAGGTAGGAACCTCATGACACTGAGGTGTAAAGCTGAGAAAATGCAGCACTCAGCAGGACAGTGTGAGTGGCCAGAGAGAAGAGGTAATGCAGGGAGAGGTTTGTCATGGAAACCTAGAAAGTAGAGTATTTTAAGCAAAAGGGAGAGGTGAACTTTAACACATGTTGGTCATGGGAACTGAGAGGAAAAATGTTCATTGAATCCAATAACCAATATGTCACTGATGACTTTAACAAGACTTGATTTAGTAGAAAGATGAGGCTAGAAACCAGATTAGAAAGGCTGAGGGGAAAGTGGCATGAAATGGAGACAACTTGTATAGACAGTGAAGAGGAAATAAAAGATACAGAAAAAAGACAGAAGTGAAAGATTTGCTTGTTTTGTTTTTTTTATTACTTGGGAGAGATTTAACTGTGTTTAAAAATAACAATGCAGCTGACTGGAAGCGGTTGGATATATAAGAGAGAGAAGAAGGATTAAGCAATAGGGCATGTTCTCTGAACAGGCTAGAATTCATGGAACTAAAGCAGAGATGTAAGGACTGGCCCTGGATTAGAAGAGGGACACTTCTTGACTCTGTTATTAACTCTTAAGAAGAAGCCCAGAGGTAGTAATTCCATTCTTTCAGTTAAGACTTCCTTCTCTTTCCTGAATTACCAACAGCATATTCAAGGTTTATTCCTGGGAGCCTTTTTCCAATTTTAGATGTGGATTACATTATTTTTACTGTGATGAGAAACCCAAGACTCCACCTGCTGCCAGATTGAAAAGCAAACTTGAGACAACCCTGCCTGTGTGCAGCACACTCCCTATGGGGTGTCCCTAACCACCAGTGACAGCTTGTGGTTATGTTACTTACATATCTTCATCCTGGGAGCAGAAGCCCAGCTGATTAACGGAGAATGGACAAAAACAAGGTTGAGATACATCATAAATGTTGGTCCTGAGATTCTTGGAAAAAAAAAAAGATAAAAAGTGGAAATTAAATTTTCTTTTTTTCCAATTTATGGTCCATGTCACACCTTTGGCAAAATTACTGGCCCTGGGTGAGTTACACTTGGGATTGTTGAAGTCCCACAGGAGTTAAGCTAAAAGAAGAAGAGCTTGTCAGGGACCTAGAATATGGGTCCAGAAATAGAACTACGAACATAAGCAAATCCTGCATAATCCTGTTTTGGTAAATCAAGTATTATTGGAACACAACCAAATCCATACATGTAGGTATTCCTCATGACTGCATTTGTGATACAATGGCAGAGTTGAGCAGTTATGACAGAGACCATATGATTCTCACAGACTGAAATAGTTATCCATCCCTTTTCATAAAAGGATGGGAGACTTTAGCCTTGAGGGAAGAGAAAACTGTGCAATGCCAAGGCTACTGATGAGAAGTAGAGACGAGTCCAAAGTGTTCAAATAGGTCATGTCTTTCTCTTCTATTGGAGGACTCAGTTTCTGAGAAGGAACTGCCTTATGGGAACAAGGCAAAATCTAAGAATTAATAAAGAAATGCAAGGCTAAATTAGAAGCAGCATAAGGCTGGACTGGAGTCATTTAGAAATAAGAGTCTAGTGGTACTGAACCTAAGGCAGAAGAAGCTGGACATAGGGATATGGTCACGGTGTTAAACCAGAGGCAGGCACCTAAAATCCATAGGAACTGTAAGTTCTTCACAAATAAAAATGATAAAATCAGGTCTTGAGTTGATTAATGTTAGTGATAATAATAGTTAATGCTTGTTAACATGGGCATATAAATACTTATTCAGGATTATGGTTTCATTTCCTTTAGATATTTACTGAGAAGTGAAATTGCTGTATCATATAATAGTTCAATTTTTATTTTCTTGAGGAGACTTTATACTGTCTTCCATAGTGGCTATACCAGTTTACATAACCATTAACAGTATAGTAGAATTCCCTCTTCTTCACATCCTCCCCAGCACTTGTTCTCTCTTTACTTTTTGATAAGAGACATTTGAACAAATGTGTGATGATACATCATTGTGATATTCTTGCATTATAGTTCTATACCTCACTGCGTTTTCCTGCTGATTAGTGATATTGAGCACCTTACAAGTACTTGCTGGCCATGTGTACATCTTCTTTGGAAAAACGTTTATTCAGGTCTTGTGCTCATATTTTAACTGGTTTGTTGGGTTTGTTGTTGTTGTTGCTGTTGAGCTATATGAGTTATTTTGAATTTCTATTGTATATCTTGAATCTTTACTGCTTTTAAGATATGTAGTTTCACTAATATTTTCTCCCATTACCTAGGTTGCCTTTTCATTTTGTTGATTTCATTTGCTGTGCAGAAGTTTTTTTGGTTTAATATAGCCTACCTGTTGCTTTTGCTTTTGTTGGTCTTACATTTGGTGTCAAATCCAGAAAATCATCCCCAAATGAAAGTCAAAGTGATTACTCTGTATGTTTTCTTACAGGAAATTTATGAATGTAGGTCCTACATTCAAGTCTTTAATCTATTTTCTGTTGATTTTTATGAATGGTATCACAACATTATCTATTGAAAAGATTATTTTTCATTGTATATTTGTGTCTCCTTCAAGAATTAGTGAACTCTTATTCCATTGGGCTGTGTGTCTTTTTTTTTTTTTTTTTTTTTTTTTTTTTAATGTCAGCAGCACACTATTTTGATTACTGCAGGTTTGTAATATAGCTTGAAATTAGGAAGCGTCGTGTCTCCAATTTTGTTCTACTTTCTAGGGTCTTTTGGGAATACACATAAATTTTAGGATTTTTTATCTGAAAAATGCAATTATAATTTTGATAGAGTTTGCATTGAATCTGTAGATTGCTTTGGGTAATGTGAAAAATTTTAACTGTACTAGTTCTTCCAATCTATGACTATGGAATATCTTTACATTTATTTGTATTTTCTTCAAGTTCTTTAATCAGTCTTCCATAGTTTTTGGTGTTCAGATCTCTCACCTTCTTGGTTAAATATAGTCTGAAATATTTTATTCTTTTTGATGCTATTATAATCAGGATTGTTTTCTTAAATTGTCTTTCCAATACTTGCTGTTAGAGTGTATAAAAATAACTAACTCTTGCATGTTGGTTTTATATCCTGCAATTTTACTTAATTTGTTTATTCTAACACTGTTTTAGTAGAGTCTTTAGTGTTTTCTATATATAAAATCATGTCATCGGCAAATGGAGATAATTTTACTTTCAATTTAGATTACATTTATTTTTTCTTCTTGACTAATTCCTCTGGCTAGGACTTGGAGTATTATTTTGAATAAAAATGGAGAAAGTAGGCATCTTTGTCTTGTACCTGATCTTACAGGAAAAGCTTCCTGCTTTCCACCACTGAATCTTGTCATATACACCCTTTATTATGTTGAAGAATTATGTCGAGCTATTCCTTTTATGCCCAATTTGTTGAGGGTTTCTATTATGAAAGGTTGTTGAATTTTGTCATTATTTTTTTGTATTTATTGAGATGATTGCCTGATTTTTATCCTTCATTTTATTAAGGTTTGTTTTGTGGACTAATGTATGATCTATCCCAGATAATGTTCAATGTCTGCTTGTGAAAAATGTATATTCTGCTACTGTTGAATGGAATGTTCTGTAAGTGTCTATGAGATACATCTGATCTAATGTGTAATGTAAGTCAAGTATTTCCATATTTATTTTCTGACAGGATGGTCTGTTGTTGACGGGAGGGAAAGTATTGTATCGCTCTCTATTTGTCCCTTAAAATCTGTTGATATTTGCTTTATACATTTAGATGCTCAATGTTGGGTGCCTAAATATTTCCAAGGGTTATAACTTCTTGTTGAATTGATCCCTTTGTTATTATATTATGACTTTTGTTGTCTCTTGTTAGAGTTTTGGGTTTATGTCTATTTTATCTGATATAAGTATAGTTACTCTTGCCATTTTGGTTTCCATCTTTTCCCATCTCTCTACTTTCAGTCTATGTGTGTTCTTAACGCTTAAGTAAGTCTCTTGTAGGCTGCATACACTTGGATCTTGTTTTGTTTTAATCCTTTTGGGATTTCTCTCTCTCTTTTGCAAACTTCACTTATGCCTTCATATGATACCAAATATGTCACATACCTATAATCCCAATTCCATACAAATTTTTAGTCCACTGCTTTAACTTAGCTTTAGAATATAGTTTCCTATGCTTCTAAATGATGATCATAGTTACTTTTTTGAAAAGTTGAATAATTTTTCTATTAAGTTAATGTAACATAATTTACCTTTATGTTATGAAAGTTATGCCTGCTTCTGTCTTTTTTCCATAATGTACAATACTTCAGTGAGTATTTGGTATGTCTAGCTTTATCCTATTTTTAAGTTATTTCTGTGAAGTCAAATATCAGTGGTAAAGCATTTAAGACAAACATATGGACATTTATATATCTCAAATATTGTCATTATATTCTGTTACATATACTCTCCAAAATTCTTTAGCAATTATAATTTAAACAATGTTTAAATTGAAATATAATTGACATACAATACTATTAACTTCAGGTGTACAATACAGTAATTAGATAATTCTATATATTACTCAGTGCTTACCACAATAAGTGTAGTTATCATCCCTAAACATACATTATTACAACATTATTAACTGTATTCCCTGTGCTGTACTTTTCATCTATGTGACTTATTTTATCACTGAAATCTCATGCCTCTTAATCCCTTTCACTTATTTTTCCCATCCCTCCATCTCCTTCCCCTCTGGCAACAACCAGTTCTCTGTATATATGACTCTGTTCCTGTTTTTGTTTTTAGATTCCATATGTAAGTGAAATCGTGTGGTGTTTGTCTTTCTCCACCTGATTTATTCCATCTCTAGGTACATCCATGTAGTTGCAAATAGTATGATCTCATCTTTTTATCCATTCATTTGTCAACGGACACTTAGGTTGACTCCATATTTTGGCTATTGTAATAATGCTACAGTGAGCATGGGGTGCACATATGTTTTCGAATCAGTTTTGTTTTCTTTGTGTAAATATCCAGAAGTGAACTTACTGGATCATTTGATAATTATATTTTTCACTTTTTGAGGAAACTCCATACTGTATTATACAGTTGCACCATTTTATATTTTTACCAGCAGCGTACAAGAGTCCCCTTTTCTCCACATCGTTGCCAACACATGTTATTTATTATATTTTTGATGCTAACCATTCTGCCTGCTGTGAGATGATATCTCATTTGGTTTTGATTTGAATTTTGATTTGTATTTCATTTGGAGCCTTTTTATCAGAGAGTTTAGGCCATTTACATTTAAAATAATTATTGATAGGTATGGATATACTATTGCCATTTTGTTAATTGTTTTCTGGCCATCTTATGATTCCCCTATTCCTTTTTTGCTCTCCTCTTGTGTGATTTGATGATTTTATGTTGTGGTATGCTTTGAGTCCCTTCTGTTTATCTTTTTTGTATCTACTATAGGTTTTGGTTTATGGTTACCATGAGGCTTACATAAAACATCTTATATAAAGCAATAGTCTATTTTATGCCAATAACAACACCAAATACAAAAACTCTGTATTTTTACATTGTCCACATTTTGTTTTTGATGTCACAATTTGCATCTTTATATATAGTGTATCCATTAACAAATTATTGTACTTAGAGATATGTTTTATACTTGTTCTGTTAATTTTTATATTAGTCAGTCATAAATGATTTACCTACCACCAATATATATTAAAGTATTCTCTAAATTCAACAAAGATATTTACCATTCCCAGTGAGTTGTATATATTTGATACATTTGCTCTGCTACTAATTAACATTCTTTTGTTTCAGCTTGAAGATTTTTTTTTAATGTTTCTTCTAAAACCATTCTAGTGGTGATTAAATCCTTCAGCTTTTGCTATCTGGAAAACTACCTAGCCTTCAATTCTGCTTAATATAGTCACCAGATAGAGTATTCTTGCTTGGCATTTTTCTTTCAGCACTTTGAATATGGTATTCCACTCCTTTTGCCTCAAAGTATCTGCTGAAAAATCTAGTCTAGTCTCATTGGGGGTTCCCTTGTATATAATAAGTTGCTTTTATCTTGCTGCTTTTAACATTCTCTTCTTGTCTTTCATTTTTGACAATAACAGTCTATCTTCTCACGGGCCTCTTTGGATTCATCTTCTTTGGAACTCTCTGGGCTTTCTGAATCTGGATGTTTCTTTCTCAGGTTGGTGAAGTTTTCAGTCGTCATTTCTTTGAATTAACATCCTGTCCTTTTATTTTTCTCTCTTCTCCTTCTGGGACCATTATAATGTATACATTGGTCTTCTTGATGGTATCCCATAAATTTCGTAAATTATCTTAATTCCTTTTCATTCTTTGTTTTGTTGTTGTTGTTACTTCTTTTTGTTTTGTTTTGCTGATTGAACACCCTTGTCTTCAGGTTCACTGATCTTTTTTTCTAACTGACCTAGTCTTTTGTTGACCCCCTCTATTAAGCTTTTCAGTTCAGTTGTTATATTCTGGTTTCTGCTTGGTACATTTGTTGTTTTCTCTGTTAAAATTATCACTTTCTTCATTCATTGACTGTGGTGGTGCACATCTTTATGACAATTTTGAATTCTCTATTGGGTAAATAACTTTTTTTTTACACTGAGATCAGTTTGTGGAGATTTGTCTTGTTCTTTTTCTTGGAACATATTTCCCTGTTCCTTCACTTTCTTTGTAGTTGAAAGTGTTCAAAGACAAACCTATCAGTGTCCCAAACTGGAGGATTACAAATCATGCAGACTGATTAGAAGCTATACTCTCAGGCAGCAGTTGGAAAAGTGTGTAGCTAAACCCCCTCCAGGAAAAATCTGGGAGATGACCATTTTTGCCTATTCCCTCTGTGCTAAGCCTAAGTGTATAGCCACTGGAGGGGAATCTTGAACCTATTTAAAAAGTGGTTCTTTGTTTTGCAAAGTCTTATGGGACTTGTGAATGCAAACCTTATTGGAATCAGAGCCAGGAAATTCAGGTGCAGTCACAAAAGCTGTGGTGCCATACATGTATACAAGCTTGTTCCAGAGAGATGCTTCAGTGGAGGGAGAAGGCAGTGGAAGTATTCATCATCTCCCACTAGTTCTGGAAGGAATTGCAGCCAGTCCCTAGATGTGTGCTAAATTAGAAGCCAGACCCTCAGGACACAGTGTATCAAATATGCATCAAACCCATTTCGGGGAAAGATTGTAAGATCTGTATTTTTGCCTGCTTTCTCGGTGCTGAGCCCTGGGAGTAGAGCCACAATAAGTGATCATTCACATGCTTGTTAAGTTTGCTATAATCCTGTGGGTATCATGGAAACAAGCCCTTTTGACTTTCAGAATTAGGTGTTTTGGAGGCCCATCCTTTGGGTGAGATACTTAAAAGTTGAGGCACTATATGAGTGATCCAAACTCTTCACCCCTCGGGGGGAAGCCTGCAGTTGGAGATTGCCTCTCAATTGTATGGAACTGTGTCAGAGTTTATGGAGAGGATGTCAGACTTTTCTCTCATTTCAGTCTGGGTTTTTTTTCTTATCCAGTGTATAGGAGTCACTCAGCTGGTTGCTGGATTTTGTTCAGAGAGAATTGCTCTATGTGTAGCTGTATGTTTGGTGGATCTGTGGGAGGAGGAAAGTTGAGGAGCCTCTGTTGATATCTTGGCCTCTCCCCCCTGAAGACTTTTTAAAATATACTTGGACAATCATCCATGCACTCACTTCCAAATACTCTCCTAAAAAATACAAATTCCTCTCCTGGCTTTCAGTATGATATTCTGATAGATCCTACCCATATCTCATTTTTTTTAAACCAGCTGCATTATTTATGTATGCTTAATTTCTTATGATCCAAACATAAATTTCCCCCTTTCTGTGTTTTTTTTTTTTTTTCTCCCCTGGACATTTTTCTCTATGTAGGTATATTATGCCCAATGGAATTCTCCATGAAAGTCTTCCTGACCCCCTTTTTCTTATACTTCACTACAAAACTACTAAAGTATGCATTATTATTGGACAAGTACATTTTTCCCTAAATTATAATGTTGTGTCTTAAAAAAAAAAACATAAGTACTGTTTTATTAATCAGATTATGTCCACAAGATTAGAATCTTTTTCCCCATATTTTGCCCCTAGCCACATTGTAACAGGCGTATTACTGACTTTACATCAAATAATCATGAGCTTGAATTATTGCACATTGAAATTGAGCTATGTGAGCCTTGGATTAGGTTTTTAACTGTTATAAGCCTCAGTCATCATGTTAGTAGAATGGTGAACATACTTTTTGTTCAAAGGGTTGTTATAGGCACCTTCAAAGTAAGAACATTATCCATCTAGCTTACTACTGCATACCAGCATGCACTGAGAATAGTAATTTGTAAACAGTCAGATATCAGTACATATTTAAATAAAGGTCAAGTTAGTATAAAATAATGTTTATCATATTTATTATAGCTGGTACATAGTAGAAACTTAATAAATGCCCAAATCTTAGAACTATTCATCATTTATTCATTTTAAATGAATAAAGCTATTCATTTATCATTAGTTTAGCTGACATTCAGTGATTTAGCTCTCTTTCACTGCAAAAGGAATAACAACAGCTTCCTCACTGAGCATCACAAGGCAAATGGAAGCTGAGCACAATGATGAGACTCACAAGAAAGGTGCTAGATTGAGCATAGAGTCATTCTACAAAAAGAGGTGTTACTCTTTTCTTATCTGTAAATATAATGTTAATGCCAATTACAATGTCAAGTGTCACTTCACCCCCTGAAACTCGTGATTTAGGGAGTTCTCACATTTAAGAAGGATATTTAACAACTTATTTTTAAATCAGTAGAGTTTTTTCTTGAGTTTTTCTTTTTGAGTTTAAAAGTTTTACAATGTTCTCATTGGCCTCAGTGCCTTGGTGGGATCCCAACAAGCCCTGTGGAGGGCAGAAAGAAACATAACCAGACTTCCTGGACTTTGTCCAAGGGAGGTAATTATTAAGTTTAGGGAAATATTTTTTCTTAGCCCTCCTATAATCCTTTAATCCTTAAATGCCTTACTGACACCACAGGCTATAAGTGGTCCCCCAGAAGCTTCATGTTCATCGTAGGTTGAGAAAGAGATTGTTGGAATTGTGATAACATTTAGAGGTTCTGTGACATGATTTAAAAAAAAAATGGCGACATGTTGTAAAATGCCTGAGCTTTGGCACTAGACCAGATTATATTTGAATACTGGTCTTTCATTCATTAGCTGTGTGATTTTGAAAAACCACTTAACTTTTTGATCCTTCTTGTCTTCATCTGTAGAGTAAGGATAAACAGTAACTGCATTATAGGTTTGTTGTCAAAATTACATGGAATGAGAGTGATTGCAATATTTCAATGTTTTGTATTTCAAGGCCCCTCTCAATTGAGGTCAAGTGGCTCCAACTATGAAAAGAAGAGGCTTATGGAAGAGGGAACAATGAAATAATACAAAGCATCATGGAGAGTAATGGGTAATAGTGTTAAAGTGGTATATAAATTATGGTAATGCTATCTGCTTTAACAGATAAATCCCTAGAAATCTTAACAAATCATAAATAAAATTGAGTTTCTTTCTCTTTGCTCTGCCAGTGTCTGCAAGGGTTGAGCCAACTCAGAGTAGTACGTTCACAAAAATGAACCTTGCATGTGGTGATCTAGGGACCCAAGTTACTTCCATATCATGGTCCCACCATCTTTCCAGCATCTGAGTCCTTAACTTCTAGCCACTGGGCAGAAAAGAATAAGGATGATATGGGAGGTCTTCATAGGCCATGTTTGAAAGGGAAACCCACCATTCTCATGACATTTCATTGGCTTCTGTCATATAGTTGCACTAAACAGGGAGAATGACTAGGAAATAGAATCTACCTCTATACCCAGGAAGAAAGAGAAATAAGTGTGGTCAGCAGTTAACTTCCACCAAAAGTGATAAATACTGATGCACAAAGGAATTTGGTGTATGGAAAAAGGGTTCCAACATCAAATACAATACTTAAATTGTTATATTTAGGAAAAACTGTGCTAGCAATTGGGGTCTTAAGAGAAAGACCTTGTGAGGAAGGAAACAAACGGGGATTGACGATACACAGAACTTGAAATGTTCATTCTTTGAACCACAACAGTGGAAGTAATCAAGAATTTAGGAGGAATTTTATCAACAAGAATTTAAGTTTTTATTCAAAGCTTTAATTTATATAAACCGTCACTCCTCATCAGGGAAATACAAATCAAAACCACACTGAGATACCACCTCACGCCAGTCAGAGTGGCTAAAATGAACAAATCAGGAGACTATAGATGCTGGCGAGGATGTGGAGAAACTGGAACCCTCTTGCACTGTTGGTGGGAATGCAAACTGGTGCAGCCACTCTGGAAAACAATGTGGAAGTTCATAAAAAAATTAAAAATATATCTACCCTATGACCCAGCAATAGCACTGCTAGGAGTTTACTCAAGGGATACAGGAGTACTGATGCATAGGGGCACTTGCACCCCAATGTTTATAGCAGCATTTTCAACAATAACCAAATTATGGAAAGAGCCTAAATGTCCATCAACTGGCAAATGGATAAAGAAGATGCAGTTTGTATATACAATGGAATACTATTTGACAATGAGAAAGAATGAAATCTGGCCATGTGTAGCAATGTGGATGGAACTGGAGAGTATTATGCTAAGTGAAATAAGGCATAAAAAGACAGATACCATATGTTTTCACTCTTATGTGGATCCTGAGAAACTTAATAGAAGACCAGAGAGAAAGGGGAAGGGGGGGGAAAAAAGTTACAGAGGGGGAAGGAGGCAAGCCATAAGAGACTCTTAAATACTGAGAACAAACTGAGGGTTGATAGGGGTTGGGGGAGAGGGGAAAGTGGGTGATGGGTATTGAGTAGGGTATCTATTGGGATGAGCACTGGGTATTATATGGAAAACAACTTGACAATAAATTATACACACACACACACATACATATATATATATCATATATATTATATATATATACACACACACACACACACACATATATATATACATATATATATCATATATATCAGATATATTATATATATATCATATATATTATAATTTTTTATATTTGATTTTTTAAAAATCCACACATGCCAAGTACAAATTAACTAGTTGCTAAGGCCTAATATTTCCCAGTTAGCTCCACCTGGAAGGAATTCTGAATAGAAAGATAGGAATTTAGTATGAGTTTATTCCACAAATTAAAAAAGAAAAGATTGTCATAGTGAGCAAAATTAGAAGACCATGAGGGAGAAGAAGGGGAAAAAAAAAGTTACAGAGAGGGAGGGAGGCAAACCATAATAGACCCTTAAGGACTGAGAACCAACTAAGGGCTGATGGGGGATTGGGGAGAGGGGAAAGTGGGTGATAGGCATGGAGGAGGACACTTGTTGGGATGAGCACTGGGTGTTATATGGAAACTAGTTTGACAATACATTAAATAAAATTAATAATAAAATGCAAGATTTAAAGGTTATTAAATGTTAAATGGGTATCAGATGCTTGCTTCATGAAAGTTTTGGTACTGCTGACTTTGAGCTTGGTAACTGTTCACTGATGAGACATATAGTCTGCATAGCAACCTTGTTTTGCCTGGTCTATTCTGGCATAGCTCTTGGGAAGAAAATCCCTTACAACAGGAATTTTGACCCAGAAGACTTAGATTCAGTCTCCTTGTGATTCTGAGCAGTCTAGGCAGTCTTCTCTTCTTCCTGCATTGCTTGTTCTACCTTACTGGTGTCCCTGAAGGTCGAACCAACTCAGAGCACCAAGTTCACAAAAATGAGAAGGGAGTTACAAGTTAGGACCTCTTTCTCAGCTGACTTGCTTGTTTTTCAGATTTACTTTTCTCCTGATACTGGAGGTTCAGGAGACATTGAACTGGCTCTTTTGCTTATTTCTTTTTATGTCAGTTATTTTGTCCATAGTGAATAAGAAAGTTGCCTTGTGTTAGAAAGCACCTGGGTTTGACCAAAGTCTCCCTGCATCCCAAAGAAAGAATTAGAGGAAGATTTTATTTGGTAGGTGCAGCCCCTTTCCTAACTATTCCAATTCTCTTGTCATTATGCCCTGAATCAAACATCCCATTTTTGTCATCATTTTTCATCTTCAATCCCTCCTGCCTCTTTCAGTTTTAGTATCAAAGAAACGACACCACTGCCAATGGAATGAAAGATCAATGAGGAACTTAAGTAAGATAGAGACAAATATGGAAGAATTACTGGATGGAGAAAGCTTTGGAGTCTGCAAATAATGTAGATCAGCAAAGAGCCAATTCTAGCTCTGTGTTGTGTTTTATACAGCTGTGAGTACAGTCACACCCATCCATCTATGTAGTGCCTATGGCTGCTTTCCCACTACAATGACAGAGTTGAGTAATTTTGACAGAGATAATATGTGGCTTCCTGGGCTAAAATACTTAGTATCTAGCCCTTTGGAGAAAAATGTTGTTGACCCTTGACCTAGATTGTCATAGATGGAATTGGATAATAATCCATGTATAAAGGAATAGAAGCTCTACAGCAGAAAGGCAAACAGGAACATGTTATAAACAGTGAACAGCACGCAGACTACAAACTATAGTAAGGAATAAAAATTTGCATATATATATGTATATGTTGGTGTTTTCCTCCACTTATTTCCAGTATATATGCCTAAATAATATACATATTTTAATATATATTAATATATTTAAATATATTCATACATATTTTTATTTTATATATAAACATAAATGTGTGTGTGTATATATATATATATATTCTTTTAGAATCATAATCGTATGTTATACCTTTTATAACCCTTTCCATTATTTAAGGCGGATCTAAGAACATAGGAAGTAACTTTTTCTGCCTAACCAAATGCATTTAACTTCAAAAAACTTCATGACTCCCCATGTCTCTATCTTTAGGCACTTATCTCTGTTTTCAGTTTCAGCAAATATTGACTGTTTTAAAATGGAAATTCCTAGAGGAACTTGCATTAATCCCTGCTCAGTTAATGAATAGAAGACGTTCTCTATTCTTCTTCAGGGTCACTAAACTGGAACTTGTCTTGAGAATTAAATGTACTTTAATTAAAGCTTAAATATAACAAGAATATTTGCCACTTTTCATATTTTTCTTCTAGCCAGGCTTCAGTGATAATGAGACTAAGGTCATGGACTTGATCCCCATGTGGGCCACTTAACTCTGGTCTATTCCAAGTTAAAGAAACTTAAAGATGCTCCTGAAGTGTCTACAATGTGCCAGGCACTGTGCAAGTCATTAAGACTATAAAATTGAATAAGGCACAGCTATTTTCTTCGAGGACCCTAGAGCCTGGTTGGAAAGATTGGGTAATCTGGTGCATAAGTGACTGACATTACAAGTAATATTATAAGAGAGACAAATTGCTACAAATATTCAAAAAATAGAGAGTAGGAAGGATAATGAAAATTTTTGTGAAAGAGCCTGTATTTGCAGTGTGCTCAAAGGTGTATATTACTTTTTTTTTTTTTTTAAAGACAGGAAGATGGAGGCAGGGAGCTTTGTAGATGGAGAGAGAAGCAAAGATACAGAATGGGAAAAAAATATGTGATGTAGTTAATAACACCACCAGATTCCAATTTTCTCAGAACACAGGGTACACATATGGGAGTAATGAGATTAATGTTTATGGAAGGCCTGGAAAGTCAAATTGAAAATGTGAGTTTCACTTGGTAAACCAAGAAGAGCCCTGGTGGATTTTAAGCAGTGAATAATTGGAGAGTGGCTAAGAAGAGCTCTCTGTAGGTTTTCATGGACTCATTTGGAGTTTGAAAAAGCAAGAGGCAGAGAGAAAAGTTAAATATCTGTTACAGAAGTCCTAGGAGAGAAGTACATGTGTCCTAACTTTGATGCTGCTGATGAAAGTGGAAGAGAGCGATGAGAACAATGCAGAGATGAAGTCTAGACTTGTATTATAACTCGCATGCTAATAAGTAGAGAGAAAAAGTTCACCAAAGAAAGCTGTCCTATTATTTGGAAAATAAGTCAAGGGAAAGCTTTGTGGGGATGTTTGGGAAACTGGGGGGTATTCCATATTTGTCATGTTGATTTTAAGATGTGGGTAAAATCTCCAATAAAGTAACCTGGCAGGGGTGGAATTGGGGAGAGATAAACGATGAACAAATAAACCTGAAAGACTTTTACACAAAAGTTGTTAACACAGATGTTACTGTGATGGGTGAAATTTCTGAAAATGCATGTATGAATAGAGAAGTGACAAAAACCTTAGAATAGAATGCTGGGTCATGAACATGTCTGAGAAAAAGTGAAGCCATCCATGGGAAAAAAGTGAAGGGGCCCAAGAAAACATGTGGATTACTAGGGTAGATCAATATCCAGGCTGGAAAGCCACATTTTAGGCAACTGTGAGGCAAGCAAATAAAGAAACCTGGGGGAATGCATAAAAACTTGTATTATACAACATGCATTCAAGATAACATGGTAAATGATAATAAAATTAGAGTTTAAATGTGCTTAACAAAAATTGTGGAAATGTCACCCTAAGGACTAGCCAGAAATCAAACTGGGGGATTTTAGGAGCATACAGAGCCATACCGGTGTTCTTGGTTTTGTTTCGAAAGAACATATTTGGATCAATCATTCTAATCCAGTCATACATAGCAAATGGGAAGAGTCACCCAATCATAATTAATTATTGAACACCCTGTCTGGAAAGAGCCTGTTAACTAAAGGTAGAGGGCAGTATAAAGCCTTTTGAGAAAGAGATCAGATGGCTTGACTTTTTTCAATGCATATCCAGCACTGTGCGGAAACAGAGAAGGTTTTCATACAAGTTGATATGCATATTCTCCCCCTCCTTATCAGACTTATCCTACTTAGGAGCCTCAAATTATCCTGGTTTTGTGATTCCTGCCTTTAAGAGCATAGGGCTACCTCCTTCTGTTGGGTTCTATGCTTACCATGTAATGTTTTGATCATAAATTGGCCATTCATGTAGTTTGTGGGAACAGATGATGAATGTGATGGCTAGAATATTCCAGTTTACTTGGTATAATATATTAGTAAATGGGCATTCTGATTTATGCAGACTATTAATCTCTGGATATATTGATGAATTTGGGTGTCTGAATCTGCCTTCATGAGAACCAGATGTGAAATCTAATATGAACACCCTTCTGTTGTCCATAGATTTCATCTCATCTCCCCTCCTAGCTGTAATGTAGTCTTCACACTTAATTAGGCAGTTTTAGGCACCTGAAGGGTTAGCCATATAGGACTGCCTCTTCATTCACATGTTGGGGCTGGTTAGAACCACTAGGAACTGGATGAGCATCTCTCTCTTCCTCGTATAGCTTCTCTACGTGTCTGCTTTGGGCTTTCTCAGAGTACATTGAGTCTCAGCTTAGCTGAACATTCTTAGGTGGAAACTGGCTCCCAAAAGAGAGGAAGCAGAAGCTGGCAGTTACTGTAAAGGCTAAGAGAAATTGGCACAATATTTCTGATGCATTTTATTTGTGAAAGCATTTCAGTCAGATTCAAAGAGAGGGAACATAGACTCCAGTTCTTGATGTGAGGAGTGACATGAACATATAGGGAGAGAATCAATTGATGGCTGTCATCTCATAGTACAGAACAACGGGCATGTAACAAGCAATCAATGTTGGATAAATACGAATAAATGAGTAAATAGTTTACAACAAAAGAACTCTTCTGAGGAAATTTTAATATTATCTCCTTCAATTTATACTTCAAAGAGCCCTATATTGGTATTAGAGTTAAAAATCTATTTTTTTTTTCTGGATGCCAGTATATGCTTTGGCCATCTATTAGAAAAAATCAAGACCAAGATCATCAGAATAATGCTGAAAATAAAATATTAATAACAATAGATAATATATCTAGGGTTTTCCATATGCCAGGGGTTATTACGACTCTTTTACCTTTAAGAGTCATAAAATGTTACTTGATGGATGAGGAAAATAATTCACAGAACAGTTAAGTATTCTGTCAAAAACACACTGTTGGGGGATGCCTGGGTGGCTCAGTTGGTTGAGCTTCCAACTCTTGATTTTGTCTCAGGCCATGATCCCAGGGTCAAAGGATCAAGCCCCATGTGGAGCTCCATGCTGAGCTGAGTATGGAAGCCTGCTTGGGATTCTCTCTCTCTCTCCTTTTGCCCCTCTTCCCCACTCATGTGTTCTCTCTCTCTCTCTCTCTCTCTCTCTCTCTCTCTCTCTTTCTCTCTCTCTCTCTCTCTGGAAACAAAAACATATTGCTGGTAAGTTGCTGAGCCTACATTCAAACTTAGGTCTTAACCAGTACACTTCACCACCTCTTCTGCCTAAGAGAAATAATAGGTTTTATGTTGGAATAGTTTTCCTTTCCATTCATCCTTATTATCTTTATATCTTTGCCTTCTATCTTCTCTGTCCCCAGTAAAAGTAGAATTTAATTACTATAGTGAGAATAGTGATAATTCTTTTTCACATGGTACTTTCAAATACATGAATAAATGCTTACTAATTATATCTCTATATATACCTGAGAGTATTTAATTAGGGAATGAGGCCCAATTGGTTGATTAACATATGCCAGCCCTCAACATACCCACCTTGGGGAGAAAGAAGGAAGACTGGAACATTTTAATAAGAAACAGGAATTAGGTAGTAAAATATGTTTACAGTGAGATTGATGTTAATACATTTCATTTAGATCTTATGTTCATTTCAGCAAGCAACACACAGGAAATCTAAAGAGAATTATGCCCAGAAAACCCCTGGGAACCTTTTAATTTGTTAAAGATTTCTTCATTGATTTTGAACTCTGTTCATAATTATACATGCATTTATTTTAACTAACATGTCCAGTCAAATCAAGCAGCAATATTATTAGGTTTCTTGTTTGTACATATAAGATTTTTTTAGGAAACAAATGTTCAGATTTGATTAAGAAACATGGATATTAACTTTATAATATAGCTTTGAATCCTGAATCCTAACTTCTCTCTAACTGGTTAAGTGAATTTGAGAGTACTAGTTAATATCTCAGAATTTTTCCCCATTTATAAAATAAATGAGCAAAACTGTATTTACCTCATGATATACTTCTTATAGAATATTAAGAGAATTCATTTAAATATGTATGTCTATGCCAGGCATATAGTGTCAGTATTTTATAAATTTCTGGAAATTTTTACAACATACATTTAAAAAGCAATAATTGGTATCCTGATTTTCAAATGTCAAATATAGAAGCCACCAAGATTTAGTTATTTTCTCAGATTTCAGATCTTTCTCAGGGCACAACCATGTATAAGGTGCACATAGTCTTTAAGAATGCTTTGAATGGAGGGACACATGGATGGCTCAGTTGTGTCTAACTCTTGATTTTGGCTCAGGTCATGATCTCAGGTTCTTGAAATGGAGCCTGGCTGACAGCTTGGAGCCTGCTTGGGAGTCTCCATCTCTCTCTGCCCCTCCCCTACTTGCACATGTATACTCTCTCTCTCTCTCTCTCTCTCTCTCAAAAAATACATAAACATTTTTTTTAAGAATGCTTTGAAAATAAAATGTTTTTTTAGTCTTCAAAATAGTCTTTTTACTACATTTTATGTATGAAAAAACCACAAGGTAAATGCACCACAGTGTAGAGAAAGACATACAATGTTAAACTTCCATTGAATAGTCAATGGTACAAATATCACATGTACAGAATGTAAAATTTAGATGAACTGAAACTGAGATAAAATCCAATTTCAGAAAACAAAACTCAAAATATTGAGGATCCCTGAAATGCTCTTAATCCTAATGAGATTTCATTGTACTCAGTTATTTTGTAGTGAGGGATTCATAGTATGACCCCATTAACCCAGCTTGGGAATTCTTGGGAGCCATGAGTGCCTGTCTCAGATACTCTAACAATGAAGGGTAACCAATTTTTGGATGGTAGAGCTTCTCCTAATTTGGTGCTAAAGTCATCAGACTTTTGAAATGTATACTCCTCCTTGCCCCTACCTTGTAAATAAACTTGTTTACAGTACAGTTTGCATTGATAGATCAAACAGAGATCTACGTTTTTCTGGCACCAAAGCAAATTTGGGTTTAGTTTATGTATGAAGAGATAACCCAGGAGGAGGGCCCCAGAGGAACCCTCCACTTTTGCCTAAGGAGATGCAAAAGTAGAAGAAATGGGGTCTGTGCTTGGGGCACAGTAGGGGTTTCAGAGGGTCCTTGTGAAAGAATAGCTAAAAGACAGCAAGTGGGGAGTAGTTCAAGGAAAGAAGGAAGTTAGTCTGACTGGCTTTCGGTCCATTGATTCAATGAAGACTGGTGGGGAGGAACTGGAAGACTAGGGTTGAGGGTTGGATGTGGGGCAAAGGAAGGAAAGAGAAAGGCAGACAGCTAATGCATTTTATTTATAACAAGTAATAGAAATCAAAGACCAAAAGAGATTAAGGATCACTCAGAATAACTTGGCAACTTTAATTCTTAGGAAGATCAAAGCTGCCCCCCCCCCAAAAAAAAAAAAAAAAACTAATTTGGTGTTTTATTACTTAGAGCAAAGACCAGTAGGCATAGTACTACTCCAGAGGAATTAAAAGAAGAACCTTATGGCTGCTTCACCCACATGCATTTCATGAATGGATGCTTCCCTACCTCAAAATGCTTTAAGGAGGTACTGTGCCCATTACATAGTTCCTTACTGAAAGGAAAACCTTTTATGACGAGTGTGTTATTGAGAAATTTTACCAAAGACGTGGTATGAATCCCAGACCAGCTTCAAGCTACTGTCCCCTCTGTTTCCTTTTTGCAAACACTAAAATTCTTAAGAGTTCTCTTCTCAGCTTCCTCCACTGCTTCCTTCTCATTCCCTCCTCCATTCACTTTATGTGAATCTGATCCTATGCCCACCTCAGTAACAAACTTCTGATATAAGATTTAATTTCCAATTTTTCCAGTTTAGCAGAAATTTCCTCAGTCTCAATCTTCCTTGATTTTTCTATTGTATTTAACACAAATGATTACCCATCTTTTAAAACCTTCTCCCTATGCTTTCTTCCCTTCAGACTGCTCTTTCCCCTGCCTTAATTTTCCTTTCTGTTGAAAGACATTCCTTTCTGTTGAAAGAGATAGCTTTTTCTCCTCTTACTATATTCTCTTCTTGATTGAACTCTTTCATGTATTGCTTTTACTCTCTTATATTAATAAATCTACAACTTTAGTCCAGACCTTTTTATGTACCTTTACTTCCTTAGTTCCAAGTGTTTCTTGCCAAATTCTACCAGGATGGCCAACTGAGAAGTTTAAAACCTATTCAGGGGGTTTCTGGGTGGCTCAGCCAGTTAAGCATCTGACACTCTTAGGTTTGGATCATCTCACAACTCATGGATTTGAGCCTCACATCGGGCTCTGTGCTGATAGTGCGGAGCCAGCTTGAGATTCTCTGTCTCCCTCTCTCTCTCTGTCCTCCTCCCACCCCCTCTCAAAAATACACAAAAATTAAAACAAAACAAAAAAAACCTATTCAGAAACTTTTAGATATTCTGCAAGGACTGTACTTGAGGCCGAAGGAGATGTGAGCATGTGTGAAAGGCACAGAAATGAATGACCTATTTTGTATGGAGAATAAATGTGATGAAGGCACGAAGTTGTAGATAAACTTGCCAGGGTAGCCAGAGTGAGATTATGATGCCAACATAAAGACTTTGTACTTATTTCTGCAGGAAACTGATAGAATTGTGCCTTTCCCCTTTCTGTCCTACTTTCTAATCTGGATCCCTGCATTTAAATTAATCAAATTAGCTATATTTCTGGTGGCAACACCCAATAAGAATGAGTCAGTAACACCTCAGTTTTGTTCTTTAATTGTGTTGCAAAATTTAGAATCCTTCTGCATTATACCATATTTACCAAGTATTGGGATCTCTTGTCTCTTTTCCTGCCTTTGGTCTATTTCAGAAATGCAATACTTCTCCTCTAGCATTGGCCTCAGACCAGACGTGCTCAGGCGCAAATTGTTATTAGGCCATTAGATCTCAATTTGTTGACCTCTGTGTAAATGAGAACTAAATAATCATCAGACTATGTTTCCCCTAATTCCTGTGAGCAAATGCCTTTGGGTCATAGGAATCTGACAAACCAAAGCATTTTGCTGAACTAAAAAGGTTCTGTTTCCTACATAAGTGAGCACAATATCTCATGAAAATCACTTCTTGAATAAGGCCAAAGAATATTTCACTTGCAAATCTATCAGGTCTCTAGTCAAAACTGTGTGTTGTGCATATTCTGGAATCAGCCTCTGTGATTCTGAGTTTGCCCAGACTTCAGATTCATCTCATTCAGATGCAAACAAAAATATATGTAATGAGAAAACTCATTTGCAAGGAGCTCTGTGATCCAGAGGTGTCAGGGCAAGGGGATAGCTGAATGTTATTACTGATTCTAAATCCAGTCCTTTCTCCCTCCCAATCCTTGAAACCAGTGCTAATCTACAGCAGCAAACTGAGAACTTTAAGCCTCATTATCTATGCAGGCAAACTTTTCACCTGGATATCATCTATTTGAAGGCCTGACATGCCTTTATTGAATGAGATATTTTGCTTTGGGCAAATAAAAATACCTGAAAGATTTAAATAGAACATTAAATTAGTTTCACCTGCTTTCTTCAATGCCACTGGCGTCTTAGAGAAAACAGAGTGAAACGACAGATCTATTTCTGCCGTTGCAAAATGCATCTGTGTATACAGACCATTCTGATTATCATCCTGATGAATTAACCATCTAGGTTACTAAGCTTCCTTGTTTTAAAGCTGAACAAGAACAGTTCTTGCCTCTTATTGCCCTCCTATCAACTCTCTTTATTGATAGAAGAAGATACTACTTTAACAAGTATTTGCCAAACAGTAGATATCAGGAAATGGACCACTACTGAGTTCCTACCATATAGCTATTGCTCTGTGAGGCTTGGGGAAAGATGATCTGCTGAAAAAGCTAGTTTTGACCAAAGAAATCCTAAATATTGTGGAGACAAGTAATACATAGAAACCATCAGCTTAAATCCAAGGCCAAAAGAGGTTGGTGTCAAAAGAGGTGCAGCTGGGTATTGTGTCAAGTACTTAGGAAGGACTATTCAGTTCTGCATAGGGACCATGGAAAACCTTTATGGAGGAAGAACATTTGAGCTTGTCTATGAAGGCCAAATGGAATCTCAAAGGCAGAAAGATGAGGTAAGTGTCCTGATTGGAGAAAGAAAAGTCTAGAAGCATGAATTAAAAAAAAATATATCAGGAATTTCCCCCACTGTGGTCAGAAAATCACTCACTGAGGGAAGCAGTGAGGAATGGAAGTGCAAAGATAGATTCTCAGACTGATAGTTTTTAGTGAGTGGTAGCTAGATGTAGATCAGGGACTTAAAAATGGCATCCCATTCCCAAAGGGAGTGTGTATTAATTGGGAGACAAAATATTGGTCTGAATTAAAGCATATTAAAGCCTGCCCATATTACATTGAAGAGGGCATCTTTTGGGATGAGCACTGAGTGTTGTATGGAAACCAATTTGACAATAAATTTCATATATTAAAAAAAAAAAAAAAAGCCTGCCCATATTTGTTAGTCTCACTTCTGGTTTGAAATCAGAAATTGAGAAATTATAATAATTGCTATTTGTGGTGCTTTCTATATGTATTTTTAGAAAGGACTTCCAAAGTAGTAATCATAATAGTATCATTTATTGAAGTGTTACTGTGTACCAGGCACTTTATATTGTTCTCATTTGAATACTAACAATTACCCTGCAAATTAAATGTCATTATCCCAATGAACAGGAAAGAAAACTGAGTAAGTATTTAAAAGGTTAAGTATATTGCTCAGGACACCCAGCTATTTTGTGATGGAGCTGTGGTTTCAACCAGAATGCCTGTTAAAACCAAAGCCTTTCTGTTACAACATGCTGCTTGAGGGGATGAGCCATGCTGAAGAGTTCAGATGTTTAGGTTGCTAAGTTGTAAGTCTGTAAATGTCAGAACTTTCTAAATTTTTAATTTTTTCAAGGAAATTGTTTGAAAATATGTTATCTGTGATTTTTGCCTTCTAAATTTTTTTTAATGTTTATTCTTGAGAGACAGAGACAGAGCATGAGTGGTGGAAGCGGCAGAGAGAGAGGGAGACACAGAATCCAAAGCAGGCTCCATGCTCTGACCTGTCAGCACAGGGCCTGACATGGGTTCGAGCCCATGAACCGCGAGATCATGAACTGAACCGAAGTTGGACGCTTAACCAGCTGAGCTACCCAGGCGCCCCTGTGATTTTTGCCTTCTTTGGCAGATTTTTGAAATTAATTCTTTTTTTCATGAACTCTCAGGGAATTTAATAGACAAATTAGTCAAACAAAAGAAGCTACTCTTTTTTGACGTCTTTAAAGAACCACACTCATGTCTCATTTCTTTCTCAAAAACTCTCCTTCTTTGACCTTGGTTATGCCTTGGTTTGACCTTCTAGTTATGCCCTGATCTCATGGTTCCCTCCAACTTTCCTTAGTCCTCTTTCTCCGAATTCTCTAGTTAAGGCCTTTTTTCTTCTGTTGCTCGTTCAAGATCAATGTTTCTCAAGTCATCGTCTCCTTCATCTGTTATTATTTGTCTACACACACTTGTTGTATAGTATTTAAGTTCTATAGTTTCAATTTCCCCCTGTGGGAAGGAATAATGGCCTTCTATAGATGGCCACATCCTAATCCGCAGAACCCGTTCATATGTTACCTTATGGAGCAAAAGGAATTTTCAGATATGAGTGGAAGATCTTGAAATGGGGACAATATCCTACATTATCTGATATCTGCAATATCGGGCCCAATGTAATCACAAGAGCCTCGTGGGAGGCAGGAGGGTCAGAGAGAAGAAAAATATAAGGACAGAATCAGTGATTGGAAAGGAGAGTAGAAGCCATGCTTCTGGTTTTGAAGATGACGAAAGGGGCCACAAGCTGAGGAATGTAGGCAGCCACTAGAAGCTGGAAAAGGGAAGGAAATTGGTTATCCTACAGAGCCACCAGGAAGGATGCAGGCCTGCTAATAACTTGATGTTAGCCCAGTGAAATGATCTCAAACTTCTGACTTCTAGAACTATAAGATGTAAATTCATATTGTTTTAATTCACCAAGTTTTTGGTGATTTGTTACAGTAGCAATAGGATATGAATATGTTTCTTATATACTGAAATCTTTCAAGTCTACAAATCTAGTTCACATATCTCCTGAATTTCGGAATTATAATCTCAATCCAAATATCTCACAATATATAGTTACATTACACTGAGATCAGCTATCACTATCACCCACCCACTGAATTAGCAAGAAACCTTAGGAATCATCTTTGACATCTACTTTGCCAACACTCAGAGACAAGCTTTGACTCAAAAGATGGTCTGGATCTACCTCAACATGAAGAAATGACAGACTAAGCCACAACTTTGCATTATAGAATAAATCATAATTTTAGCACGACATTCATTCAAAGCTTGTCTTGCCATTTACCCACCAAAATGTTAAAATGTCTCAATAAGGCACAGATAGTCTCTAGCTGTAAGACATGTAACTTATTGGTGAACTTTGAAATATGAGCTGGCTCCAATGGGAAAAACTTAGAGGTACAGACCAAATGTAGAGAAAGGGAAAATAAAAAGTGGCAAATGTGATTTTCTAAAAGAGTTCTAACACATGGTGATTAAAGGAATTTAGATTCAAGAAATGTCAGTCAAATCCACACATCACTGTTCATCTCATACCTAGGGAATTCAGTTCTTTATGACACATTTTTTTTTCAAGTGGTATTAACTAGGACTGATTCAGAGTGGAATGGCCAGAAAGGATGATCAAAAAAATGAAAAAAAAAAGTTTTATATGAAGAAGGATAGAAAGAATAAAAAGTTCAGTGGGCCTGAATCCATATTAAAGTACTGATGACCTAGTGTGAACTCAGAGATTCAAGCTAAAACCAAAACTTGAAGATTTATTTTAACTCACCAGTAGATGAGGAAAGAAGAATCACTAATAGTAACTTAATACTGAATTAGTTACCATCCACATGGAATGACCTATCTGAAAACAAAACAAAACAAAAAAACAGGAAACCAGTCATTTTTGTTGGCAATTAAGAATAAGCTGAGTAAACATTTGGTACTAAAGCAGTAGGGAAAAAAATACCATGCAGTAGGAACAATGGGCTGTGAAAATTAAAAAAATACATTAATTTTCATTCTATTTTTGCATTTGCTTCCTTGGCATGTAAACATGTACAAATCATTCTACCTCTCAAAGCCTCATTTTTCTTCTCCATGAATATTAAATTTTTAAAAAATCATTGAGTTTTTTATAATAGTAAGTGAAATAATGCATGAAAACACTTAGCAAACTGCCTGGAGCACACCCAATTTCAATAAATGATGCTATTACCAGGAGTAAGAGAATTCAAACACTATAATATATTGGTCCAATTGACCTTTAAGACATTTCTAAAAAGCGGTTTCCAACAAAAAAGATCAGTAGAAAAAAATTTTGGTCTAAAAATACTTGCAAAAGGCTGAAGAAATATAACTTGCATACTTTAAAATGTGGATATGAAGAAATTGGAAAACTAGGGAAATCGCCAAGGGTCAGCATTTAAAGGAGAATGGAAACCAGGGTAGTTAAGGTAAGGCTTTGGCTGCCCTAAAAGCATATGCCCATCTCATTAATCAAGAGGGTTAGTTTAAATGGCTGATCAAAGATAAATATTGGGCTTGTGTAGAATGGGGAGATAGAAATAGGATTCTGAAAGAAAGCCAGAATCCTTGATGCTTAGAATGAAAAATATGATGTCAACATACAGAAGGAAAAGGAAGCTTGAAAAATAAAATAAAGGAAATAAAGTCATTTTCTCCAGAAAATTTATAAACTCAGTCCTGACCTCACTGAGGCAACTTTGTGATTCAGGATCCACCATGCTGAGTAGTCACATAAAAAGATGCCAAAGCAATCTAGGCTGAAAGAAAGATAAACAGCAAGTCACATTTATTCCAGAATACTTAAGATTCTCCAAGGTAAATACCACCTAACATGAGTTTGAAGGACAGAATTAAAAACCTATAAATAAATCACCATAAATGAATAAGCAGCAACTGTATTGAGTCAACTTATATAATCAGTGTTTTTTTTTTTTCAAATTTATCAGATACAAAATATAAGATAATTAGGTTTACAATGATTTAATAAATGAAAGAAGTAAAATATGTGGGGGAAAAGCTGCTATTGGATAGGTAAGAATACTTGAAAAAAAAACTTAATAGAATTTCTAGAATTAAATACTAAAATCTTTGAAATTTTAAAATATCAATGGATTCTGCAAATATTGCATCAGCACAGCTACAGATAGATGTAGAAAACTGGATATTAAATTTAAAGCACATACCCAGAATAAGTCACAGAAAGATAGAGTGATGAAAGTAAACAATATTAAAAGATACAGAGAAATTAATGAAAGGTGTAAAAAGGCTAATTTTCAAAAGGAAAATATAAGGAGAAGTTCATAGAGGAAAGAATAAGAATGAATTCATCTTATAATTTTATATAGGACAATAGCTGAGACTTTTTCAGAATTTATGGAAAATAAAAATCAATACAACACATGTAGGCATGTGGTAACGAAACTGCAGAACATCATTTAAAAAGATGTTTTTCAGAGGTGGAAGAAAGAAAACATATTTGTTTTTTATTGCTGTGTAACAAATGACCATGAGCTTAATGGCTTAAGATAATATCTCACAGTTCCCAATTTCCAGACAGAGAATAACTGTATCCTTTGGTCAGATCCCAGAAGAATGCAATTAAGACATTAGGGAGACACTTTTCTCGTGGAAATCTTGGGGTGGCCCTCTTTCAAGCTCATTCATGTTTTTGGCCGAATTCAGTTCCATGCAATTGTAGGACAGAAGCCCTCAGCTCCTACAGGACTGTCCTCACCATAGACAGTTCATAAGAGGTTTTTTTGCCTCTTTTAATGCTAACAAAAGAGTATCTGTCTCTTCAGAAAGGTCTCAGTACATCTTTTATGAGTTTTCACCTCATTAGATCTGTCTCACACAGGATATTATCCCTTTAATTTACCATAAAATCAACACACTTTATACCTTAATCATACTTGTAAAATCCCTTCAACTTTGCCACATAGTATAACCTAATCATCAGGATATTACCCCATCATATGCACAGAACCTGCCCAACTGAAGGGAAGAGGGACTATATGGGATTCATACATCACAGTTGGAAATCTTGGAAGATATCTTAGAAGTCTGTCTACTGCATACAGAATTTTCTGGAATGCAGTTACAATTACACTGATAGTAGGTCACCAAACCACAGAAGCCATAAGATGATGAAATACTATTTAAAAATACTGAGAGAAATAACTCTCAGATTTAACAGGGGAGAACTAGCCTAATAGTTTTCACTAAAGTAAGTTATAAAAATTGTGTTTTGAGAAAGAAATTAAACACTGAAAGAAGAACTGAAATACCAAAATTGGAGGAGCAATGGAATTATAACAATGTATGGGTAAACCAAAAAAACCTATTGACTAGACAATGACACATGAAACAGGATGGAGATGATTGAAATCCAAATTTCTTAGTTTAGTGCAAAAGATGTGGTACTGATTAACTTTCATATTCTTAAAATGACATGCATATTAAAACTATAAAATTCACTGTAACTATTCTATTCAGTAAAATAATAGACTTTGAATGCAATACTTGGAAGTAAGTAGAAGAAAAATAGTGAGAGAACATAAATAATCCTAAAGATGGCATTAAATTGAGGGGGTGGAAAAGATGTCCTAGAAAGAGGGGGTAGAAATGTCCTAGAAAATGTAAAGAGAACCTATGACATAATATCCAAGACCTACAACCAGCTTACTAACTGACACACAGGAGCTCTATAAAAAACAAAGGTAAGCAGATATGGATTCTTAGCCAGGTGCAGGTCTAAATGTTTTGTTAAAGATCTGTCCTGTAAGAATAGTCATCAGATGCCTGAGAAAAAAAACAGTAACTTCTTAAAGAGCAAAGTGAGTTTGGAATCCTCTGAGAACATGAGACCTTGATAATACCCTAGGGAATTTTCCTCCAGTGGGCCCACCCACAGGATCCTAAAATCAAATATGTTTGGGGAATTGGTTTTTCTACTGCAGGATTTGTCAGAACTTTTAGTGATATATAATATGTAATTATCTCAGATATGTAATATGCAATGCTTCCTGCTATTACTAGCGCATGTATTCTATTTTGGGTGGGGTTTTTTGTGTGTGTTTATTTCTGCCAAGTATGCCATGAGCTTATTACAACATTAAACACTTGTCTAGATAAATTCAAGGACCAGTTAGAAACCCCAATGAGTTATCTTTGGAAACATACTGACACCATTATGAGATGAAACCAGGGACAGAATTCATGTTATTTAAAGCCTCGGGAAAACATAATCCTGAAGAAGCCCCTCATAAGCAAAGAACTTTTTAGGCTCTATATAGTTTCCATTCACCAGTAACGGCCTTCTATGAATATATACACTGAACAACTAATTGAATATTTGTGACTATTTATTGATTTTTTAAAAAAATGAACAATCACATCTGTTAATTTTATAATACTTTCTTCTTCATCTTGGAATGATTGTATCTTAGTTTATTTCTCCTTCAAACAAACACCTATGTCTCATATGGCTCTCCCCACTGGTTAGCATTTTGGTAAACTGATCACTGTTAATGATGTATTTGCAAGGATGTCTTTCTGATGAATAAAATACATGCATTTCCATGTGGGCCTTCAGACAACAATGCTTTAACTTATCATCCCTCACATAGTTGATAATATGAAGAAGTTAGCATCAGGTCTAGCATATAGTTAGCCTTTACAAAGTATTTGCTCTCACTTGTATTCATCTTACCATTTGAATTAATGTGGAAACTCTTTGGACCTTCACACCTACATCTATAAAAGGGAGTTAATAATAAATCCCTGATTTGGTTGCTGTGATGATTAAATAAGACATGTAAAAGCTTCTAGTGTGGTATCTGCACAGAGGTTATTCCTTCTTCTCTGTGCAGAGGCTTAGCTCAACTTTAGCTGCACTTGATAAATTGTCTTGGGATCAGCCTGTGATCACAGAATCTGTTTGAAAGGAAATACAGAAAAGCAAAGGCATGGACCTGGAAATTAACAGACTTGGGTTCAAATGCTGGTTCTAATATTCTTAGAGTGACCCTGTACACATCACTAATCCTCAGGATCTTTGCCTGTAAAATCAGATAATTCGACTCACTATTCAAGGTTTTTCTGAAGATTAAAAGTACACATGCACACAGATATGTATACATATATATAAAGTGATTATAATGATCATTACTGTTACTATGAGTGTATCCTCAGGAATTATTCCATTTGGATGTCATTCTATGTCATCTGTGCCCAGGACTCCTTTCAATGACCATATTGACTGGAATTCAACTCTTGTGAACCACTTTATAAAAACGACAAATGGGACAGAATACCCTTTCCTATGTAGTCAGTTCTAAACCACATCACCTTTAAGATACGGGTCATTCCTCCTCTTTCTCTATTTTGCCCAAGAACTAACATGGTGTGGAGCAGAGTGCAGAATTGTAGGGGAGGTGCAGACAGAGAGCAGCTCCATATCCTTAGTCTCAGGCTGTCCTCTTGTACCGTGTGACTGTGGACAAGCTACCTTTTTACCTCAGTGAGGGGAGCTCATGTGCAGGGGCCACTCCCTTCTCCTACTTGTTTTGTTCTCCTGAGCACTCCCTCCAGCACTGGTTTTCTTCTTCCTTGCTACCACTTTTTAGAGAAGAAGAAAGAGACAAAACCAGCTCTTGGTGCAGACAGAGAATGTGCTATAATCATATTGCAATGGAGAGGGCTCTAAAGGTCCACCAGTCATATGTACCACTCTTGCTCCCTACCATGAAGTGGATACGAAGGCAGGTAGGTTTAGGCATTGATTTTATAAGGTACTTGAGGAAGGTAAATTAACATGGTACATGTCATCAAAAGCGGTGTGATTTACAAAGTTCCTAAAAATCTCTTGCCTGAAAATATATCTTTTACCAGCATTGAATGTTACCTAAAATTCCATCCTTAAAGGGTCAATCCTTTGGCTTAAAATAAGAAGTATGCAAGTTCCCAGAAGGGGTGCAGATAAGGGAGAGAAAACATATTACAATTAGCATTCATTAATGTTCTAAGCACATTAGTTATTAAACCTTCTTTGAGATTACAGATACACTTCAAAATCAGAACACTGATTTTGAAATAACAGATTTGAGAGATAAAGGGAGTGTGCTGAAAGAATCATGACCATGAGACCTTGGATATGGCAGTCAGATGAGAGAATGCTATAAGGAAAGATTCTATGAATCAGTCAGTTATATTTATAAAAACTGGCTCAGAAGGAGAGGAAAATGAAGAAGAGCTTCAAGATTTTGTAATCACTGGGAAATTGGAGGTGAGGAAAACCATGAAAAACAAAGCCAGGAGAAGATAAACTAGAGCCTTCTGGCCAGGAGGATATGATTGTAGTACCCTCCCTCACAGCTGTGACCTTCCCAGAACACTGTATTTAACAACTGTAATATGTTTTTATAACTTCTCCCAAGCTACAGACTCTAAACCAAATTCCAGGAAGAAGGGAGTGATAGCAGGAAGGAAGAAAGACATTCTAGATGTTGAGAAGTGCTCCCCTGGGCATTACTCACTCTGCTCTACTAGGGAAAGCCATGGCAGAAAGATTCACCACTGGTAAGAAGTGGGTGACCTTAACGGGATAAAAGTATTTCTAAAGTCTTTGAAGTTTTTCTAGGTATATCTTTGTGGGTGACTTTCTTCTACTCTTTCTTGAATAGACAGTTTATGGTAGATTATTGGATTAGTGGTTAGACTACTATGACCATTTCTCAGCTCTGTGGACATTGATTTCTATATCTGTCAGACAATAATCTTTTAAGTCCCTTTCAGCTTCCTTGTTATATAATTTACCTAAGACAACTCACTCTCAAATTTCTTCAAATAAAATACATGCCTTACCCTCAGAACACAGATAAACTTGGCCCAGACCTACACCTGGTATCTTCTTTCTATATTTATAGACAAATTTATATTTGTATTTATATCTACATACATATTTATACATCCATCTATATTTATATATAGCTATATTCATATTTATATGTGTATATAAATTCTTTCTGTTCCCATTTTTGCACTGAAACCAGAATCATTGATTTGCTTGCAGGGCCCATTTAGCTAAATATCTTTCTCTCTTCCCTGTTTACAACCTTTTGTTCCTTCCTTAAAGGCAGGACAGTCTCTGCCCAAGGCTTAAACTGATAATTTTCTCTTTAGCAGGGGAACCTGGAGAGTCAGTTGTCTCACAATGTGATTAGCTATTAAAGGGTTAGGTGTCCCCTTTTGATCATAGAAGTTGATATCTTGCTACCTGACACCTCCAAGGAACCATTAGATAAGTTTCCTCAGTAATTGCTATAGGGTCTACAGGATTTCATGGGAGATGAAACTATTTACCTGATGATAAATCAATACCCTTCTCAAGAGGGTTTCTTATAAATTCAACACAGCAAAGGTGACTTTTTCTTTCATCTTTCTATTTTCCTTTTAAATCTTCTCACAGCTTGCTTGATTTTGAAAAAAAGACATAGAGGTGTATGTCTGAGCATGTGTGTGTTTGTGTATGTATGACTATGTAAGAATGTATGTGGGTGCATAATTGTGTTTGAATGAGGTATACGGTGTGTGTTGTTGTCTTCCTGAGCATGTAAGTATATTTTCTGGCTCAGAAACTGTGCTGTTTCTCCCTTACTTCTACACAGCCATGTGAAGTTTTTTTTTTTTTCAAATAGTGTTGGGTGTTCCCCCCCCCCCCCCCCACAGTGTACACATACAAAGGAAATATTTACCTTGCAACAGGTTTTTGGCAAAGGAAGAACATGGGTGGGTGGTGTTGGTTTGTGCACTTTTATGGCATTACAATAAAAGGTCATGTCATGAAGGATCATAGAAGCCTCACTCTGTCTCTAAAATGACCTGCCTGTCCTATAACCTGAAGTTAGAGGACATTATATAATGATGCCCACCTGTCCCAGTTCCACTCCCCCACCTGTTTTAGAATAAAAGAGGAAAAGATAGTCCACACATTGTTTCCCATTCTTTGTATAAGGTCTTTAACTCTTCCCTTTTGAAGATGTTCACATTCCTACCACCACACTGATTTAGGCCCACTTGAGTTGTCTCATTCTCTAATAACCTCCCTTTCTTCCAACTTTCCTCTAATCCATCATTCCTGAGTTGACCACATAATAACATAATGTTTGAAAATACCCATAAAACAACATACAGATTCCTTTGCCTAAAGTTTAAGGGCCTCCACAACCTAGCCGCAAGACAACTCATCTAGTTTCATCCATACATCATCAGCCCTCAGCTCTGGCTGCTCCTTAGAATCACGGGTGTGTGTGGAGGAGTGGGTAGCCCCAAACAAGTAGATCAGAGTATCTTCAGGAGATAAGGGTAACAAACATCCCTGTCTTCAAGGACTGAAGTTCTTCCTGGGTGGTGAGATTTTCAGTGCTAAATTCAGGAAAGCCTTGAGCAAACTGATGAGTTTGACGGACCTAAGGCCTCCATCAAAATGCTTTCCTGTTACTTCTGAGACTCCTTAAAAGGATGCTAACAGGATCCCTATGTTCAACTAGTCTCTTGTCACCTTTATCAGTTGACTCTACCCTAAAGTACTATTTTCTTGAGTTTCCTGCACATTGTTCATCTTCCCATGACTTGAATAATAGTGTTACTTACCTGTCTACCTGGCTTAAATGCAAGGTTCCCCACAGCTAATAACAGAGCACACAAGCCCTCAACTTCATGCTTGAGGCCTCTGCTTCACTATCAAATTGCCAGCACAGGAATGATAAAATCCCTGCTTTCCAACACCCATGTAGAGAATCAAAAATCTTCCCCACACATAGAGCCTCAGCATTCATAATTGAGAAATCCTTTATAAAAAGAATAGTTAATAATCCAGTTAAACAATTTATGCTTGTTCTCAATCTATGTAGAGGCTTCACTATGAACAATGAGTAAAATATTTGTCCTATACATGAACAACTATATAGTTATTCTGGTGACTATTCCAAACAAAACATAACAAAAGAGATTTCAAAGTGATTTACTTTCTTTGCCCATAGAAACTATTAAAAACATTTAAATTTAGTCATCTTGAAAAGTCTATTTCTAGGTACCTCACTGCAAATACTTGCTGTATATGAATACATATTTCTATTTATACATCCATGTTTTGACATCTCTCTGCAGATAGTGGGGCATAATAGATATTTTATGAGTAGGTGTGTGTGTGTGTGTGTTTTCTCCCCATTTTTTCTTACTCTTCCACCTTTCCCCATTTATCTTGCCAGTTTTCCAACTACATGCCTCATCTAAGAGAGAACACAAAGCAAGAGAACAAAATTAATTAATTTTTTAATATCAAAGTTTCAAAATAGATACTTGAAATTCAAAAAAAGAGAAGCATTTGCAATGTCTGTCTAGACTTTTTGAGTTTGAAGAATCTAACACCTGAAGGGGCACTGAGGTCTTGCATTATGCCATTAGAGCAAAAAGGCAAGGAAATATAAATTAGTACTAATGATGTAACTTCACTGGTATTCATAACATGATGAAACATTTCAGTTCCACAAATATATATTATGTAGAACAAAAGAGTGAGAATAAAGAAATGTATATATTGGACCAAATTTACGGAGTGTTTATTCTTCAGTTTGTGGATAAAATCACAGTGCGTAAACATATATGGTTGACTAACATATGTGGACAGTAAAAGCAATAATGAGACCCATATAGGAAAAAAAAATCTCTGATGTTTCTAGAATATTAAAAGGGTGAATATTTTTAACTTGCACTGTTTTAAATTATTAAAAAATTATCTCCATGTATTAAAACCTATTAATGCTTGTATTTTGTTTAACCTTCACAACAATCCTGACTTATTATTTATGTATTT
Source organism: Herpailurus yagouaroundi (assembly GCF_014898765.1). Taxonomy (NCBI): domain Eukaryota; kingdom Metazoa; phylum Chordata; class Mammalia; order Carnivora; family Felidae; genus Herpailurus; species Herpailurus yagouaroundi. The sequence goes on from NW_024412452.1 coordinate 4,160,539, forward strand.
TACAGAGAGGTATGTTGAAGCCCACAGTGGTTCTGTAATTTGCCAGTGTCAAAGACTAAGAAAATTGTAGATATTTGACACTCACATTCTTGGGCTCTGGGACTCAATGTTTTTCTACCACACCACACTATCTCTTCCAACCCTTCTTAGACTCCTGTATCTCCAGGTTTATCTTCCCCAGATCCCAGTAAGAGCAGATACCAATATCCCTGATAGGTTGTAAAATGGTTTGTTGGTGAGAAACAGTGTTGTGGGAAATTCCCTAACTGTGAATAGAGCACCTAGTAAATCCACAGGGGGAGCCAATACATAAAGCATGCAAGGAAGTCAAATCCATATTCCTTTACAGTGCAAAATTTAGTATCTCTTCTAGTGAAAATAAATCACTTTCTTGTCCATGAAAAAAGAGGTCTCTTCTCCTATAATTGACCTGCCACAAGTTGTCAGTTAGTGCCTTTGGATATGAGACTATTGTGATGTAACATTAATTTTTGCTGCAAGCAGATAAAGTACTCAGCAATGGCAGTTACCTGATCAGCCTAGTGAGAAATCCATGTTTTTAAGGTTATGCTTAACTTTACTCACTGTCACCATAGCCACCTTTATTCATGAGTCCACTGATTAAATGTAGGGTGGCAGTGAATAGAGGTTGCATAATACCAACAGAGATAATTATCTTTTTCACATGATGGTTGAGAGTGGTGATAATCATGGGAAGCATCCACCTGAGGAACAAATATCCTTACATTCTGGACAACTTCAAGAAATCTATCTCCGGATCTCTTAACAAAATCTTCTTGTCAAGAATATTAAAATATTTTCTTGAATTACATGTCTGTCTCCCCAAACCATTGTACACACTTACCTACAGAAGTGATGAATATCCATATCACAACAGTCTCTTAAAGAAAGGTGATAATCACAATTAGCACTTAGTTTTTTTCCAGTGGAATAATTCACATACCTACTGTTGTCCAAGGTTATCCGTGAGTGAACCTAGGAAAGTGAAACAGTCCCCTTTGGCTCATGCCAACATATCAGACTGAATCATCTGTAAATCTTAATTTTTTTTTCTTTAGTCAACTGACAATACAAGAACTCTTCTTCTCTTGCATTCTTGACGAGTCTTTTCACTATAGAGCTTTACAAACATGCTAATGCATCCTTTAGATGATATTTCTCAAAGTCATAGTAAATTAAGTTTTCATTATCTTTGCAGACATGTTTAAACAGAGGTGAGTAGAAAGACAGATACCATATGGTTTCACTCTTATGTGGATCCTGAGAAACTTAACAGGAACCCATGGGGGAGGGGAAGGAAAAAAAAAAAAAAGAGGTTAGAGTGGGAGAGAGCCAAAGCATAAGAGACTGTTGAGAACTGAGAACAAACTAAGGGTTGATGGGGGGTGGGAGGGAGGAGAGGGTGGGTGATGGGTATTGAGGAGGGCACCTTTTGGGAGGAGCACTGGGTGTTGTATGGAAACCAATTTGACAATAAATTTCATATATAAATAAAAAAAATAAACAGGTGAGCTATTGCCATTTGATAACATAATGCCATCTGTTTTTTCAATGTTTTTATTAGAGAGAGAGAGAGCACGTGCACACACACATGTGGGCACACTAGGGAGGGGCAAAGAGAAAGGGAGAAAGGGAATCCCAAGGAAGCTTCCTGCTGTCAGCACAAGAGCCCAACGCAGGGCTCAATCTCATTAACCATGAGATCATGACCTGAGAAGAAATCAAGAGTTGTACACTTAACTATTGAGCCACCCATGCGCCCTCCACCCCCATACCATTTTTTAAATGCTATTAGCCTTTAATTTTTTTCTTCTACAAAACTAAGGAATTTTTATCATCTCAGCCTCATTTAACATAAGCCACTCTTATGTCTAGTTTTCAGTAAACTAATTCCAGATTTTGCCAATCTAAATTAGAAACAATTTATCACCTCGGATTTGAATATTTGGTCCTTTGGGTCAGACTGAGAAGTGGCTGTATTTATACAGATGACAGGATGGGATATAGAGAAGAACAGGTATTCCCTTGCAAAGTAACTGATTTCATGGTCTTCCAAGAAAGCAGGAAGAGCCTCATCAGCCTGAGGAGGGGGAGGGAGTTAAGGGGGAAAAGTGGCTGCTAGTGCTATCTGAGAATACTCTGTAAAGTTTGGGGGTTCAGAATATTCAAAGTCAAACTAAATAATCTCAAATATGCATACTAAAATTTCTAAAGCTGGTAGTTTCTATCAATACCCATATTTTTAGTTAAGATGTAGCAAAGCTCTGAATTCTGCTGATGTTACATCATCCCTTCTCACCATCAGTCTCTGGAATTGGGTTTGAATTGTTATACCCAGTACCTAAAAGGAATAGAAGATATTTTTTAGAGTGGTTATAGAAATTCCCTGATTATTTGGCTAGGACTTGAGTCAATATTTTATAATTTGCCTCTATCTTTTCTAGCTTTATACTCCCCAGTTCAGTTGGAAGTAGCAGCCCATCCCAGTGTCATTATATTCTTCATACCCTTCAGCATGACCCACCTAAGCGTGGTCTATGCCTTTAGTAGAGATTTTTCCCAATAACAAAGGCCATAATTTAATAACTCTTGTACCATTCAGTGTTATAGGCTACAAGCATTCCAATCTCTACTGCCAACTAGACCACGCCTATCTTCAACCTAACCAAGTCACATACACAACCCCAAATCCTACTACTTTGCTTGAAATAATTCTGGTATCAATTATTGTATCTTAAGGGTTCTTAGCAGCAAATGTCATAATCTTCTGTAGCTCTACTAGGCAGAAAGGGAGTTTCTTATAATTATCTTGGAGGATTTCTAGTAGTCCAGATGCTAGATAATACAGGCAGAAAAAAAGACTTGTAACAAAATAGGACTCTTAAAAAAAAAACTCATAGTCACTTCTGTTCTTTGATGATGCCCATGCCACCTGATTGACTCAAAAGGGGTAGTTTCCATGGTTGTGGCTGCCTCTTCACATAGTCAACTTATTCTTTCTAAGTCTTAGGTGGTGTATTTTGTTGGTGGAATTTAGAGGTCACACACAGAAGCCATGTTGAAAATTTTCAGCTTGCTGGCCTCTAAAGGGTAGGAAGATATACTGGAAGGGATTAGAGTTGGCATTGAGTAAGCCAGTCTGCACAAGCCATATAAAGTGCTTTGCAAGAGGAATTCTTTTAGTCAATCATACTATACTAACATAATAAATATTATTGAGTTGAATTGAATTCCTTTAAGAAGCACTCCCAACACCATACACACTTGTTTACATTTAAATTTATTACTATTCTGTGTGCTATCCTTTATTATTTTCTGACTCTTTTATATTTTTAAGTTGGGCATTTTCCTTGCCCCCCTACTTCCATTAATGCAAACTCTTGAAGTACTCTTTATGTCCTTTATGCTCCATGGCACACTCGAGGGCACATTTAGTAACATGATAGGAAGAACATAGCAATAATCTCTAAGTTGAAATCCTGATCCATTCATGTTAGTAAATGTGTCATTTTGAGTAGGTACGTCTTGGATTATAGATTTTGTTCCATATAAGGTGACAACTTTCAAATAAGAGTATATTTTTAAAGGAATTAATACTGTCATACAAATTACAAAATGCCACATGATTAGGTACCTTGCCAGAAAACGCATTGTAAAAGAAACACTTTTTGGTTTTGATTGTTATTCCTTTTTTCCTCGTCTTACACTAGAGAAATGCCATATTTTTCATATTAAAAAAATTGTTTAATGTTCATTTATTCTTGAGAGAGAGAGAAAGAGAGAGAGAAAGAGAGAGAGAATCTGAAGCGGGCTCCAGGCTCCGAGAGCCTAACATGAAGCTTGAACTCATGAACTGTGAGATCATGAGCTGAGATACAGTCAGATGCTTAACCAACTGAAGCACCCAGTCATCCCTAATATTTATAATCTAATACATAATATTACTTGGAATTATTGAAAGACGCCACCCGTAACTGATAGATTTTGTTTGAGTAAACCCTAAATAGTCTATTTATAGACAGATATGTAAAAAAACCCTTTGATATGTGAGAAATTAAAGAACATGGACCATAACCCTAGGAGATGTGGTTACTAGAAGGAAAAGTAGATGATTTTTTCCAGGTATGAAAGGACAAAGACACAGTCAGGAGTTCTGATCCAGTATTTTGAGGCTCTTATATTTGAGGCTGGGTCTGGGTAACTTAAATGACTGATTATTAAGAGTTGTGACCTAAAACCCCAAAGAAATAGAACCTTTGCACAGGGGATGGATGGATCTTCCTCCTTTGAATTCTGTGGCCTCTACAGAGAGAGTAAGAAGCAAACACCACTGGAGCAGTGGGCTGACATAATCCATCAGACTAAATAAACACTCATCAATTGTGACACACTATAGCATGAGGAACTGGCAACCTGGATTCAATGGGACTAAAATTCCTTTATACTCAAAAACTTGCTAGGATTCTTGGACATTTAAATAGAAAATGAGGAAGATACTGAAATTCCTGATATTAAACAGGTGGGTGATTGAGCAGTTTATGTAAACAAAACAAAAAAAAATTAGACATGTGGGTATATTGATACCCTTAAGCCTGTGGAGCAATTCAGACCATTCACTTACATTTAATATGCTTTTTTTTTTTTTTTTAATTTGTGAGGGAGGGGAGGGGTAGAGGGGAAGAGGGACAGAGAGAAAAACCCAAGCAATCTCCATGCTTTTAGCTCAGAGTCGCGCACAGGGCTCAATCCCACAACCTTGGGATCATGACCTGAGCTTAAATCAAGAGCTGGACATTCTACTGACTGAGACTCCCAGGAGCCCCATAATATGTCTTTCTTTCTATTCAAGATTTTCTGTCTTTTCTAATACCTAAGCTTCAGATGTCTCATAAAAATTGAGGGGTACTGATAAGTAATAGGTTATAATTCTCCAGTGTCCACAGTGCTTTCTGCTTTCTTTTTTTCTTTTGGGGGATTTGGGATAAATTCGCTTATATTGGGAAAAGCCATTTATTTTGCAATTGTTCTTTAACATCTTCCTAGCTCAAACCTATGGTTATTGCTCTGTATATTACAGGTATTTGAAACATTTTAGAAATATCAGCAAAATAAAAACACCATGGACTTTCAAGGCTGACTATATTTTACCTCATATTGTGCTCAGCATCTAGCACTTTTGGGTAATTGATGGGATTGGGTGGTTTAAAAAATAAAATGTCTGTTGGTATTTTCACAGTCTATATAGCAAGTTGTGGGAGCCTTCAAGCCAAGAGAGATCAGAAGACCTTAATGAATTTTATGTACAAAAATTAGGACATTGACTTTCTCAGACTAAATTAATTGTCCAGTGGATTTACACATATAGATAAGTCATTTATAAATGTCTATTTGTTCAGTGATCTTTCTCCCCTTGTCTGAACTCATAGAGCTTATTGCTTGCACTGTTCATTAGGTGGAAAAGCATTCTAAGTGCCTTGAGACACCGTGTTATAGAACCTTGATTGTTTCTCTTCTAATATAGTAAATTTTGTGATGAAGGACAGTATCTGAATCAGAAGGCTAAATTTGAGTAAAACAATATACAATGTATTGTCCATTGCAGTAGCCCACTACAATGGTAGTGTCATAAAGGTGATGCCAAAATTCTGTAGTAGTCAAACTAAAAATGTAATGAATATCCCCAGCCTCGCCCAGTGATCTCTCCATCTCTAGTTCTTTCCTCTTGTGAGTCATCTTCTATCTAGGACTAACTCCACCCCTGTGTCTGCTTAAGTTTATTATACAGCAGCTTTCTTCATTGCCACTCCATAGTTTCATGCTGATTCTAAACCAAGACTGTACGGTGACCTTTATCATTTAGATACTGCTGATACTGTTATTAGAGCAATTATAGCAGATACTACTAGAATCATCCTCTGTATTATCCAGAACAAGAATTGTGACTCCCCTTTTCTGTCTCCCATATGTGGCAATTAAGGGAGGTTAGAGTTAGATGTGAGAATTAGCCAAACCGTGGGATTTGTGAAAGGCCCACTACACAGATGCTTCTTTTATTCTAATTAACCTACTTAGAGGAAGTGTCCATGTCCCAATATATAAAAATCATCATGTGCCTCCATCCTAAATATTTTCTTCCCATTCTGGCCCTAATCAACTTACAACCTTTTTTTTTTTTTCTTCATTTTCTTTCACAGCTAAACATCTTGGGTGAGTGGCCTGTATTTGCTATCTCTGCTCTCTATGTCCCACTGACTCCTAAAATCTCTCTTCCACTCTCTCTGACTGATTCCCAGTAAGAACAGAGGTACTCTGAAGTAAGAATTATTTAAGAAAGTGTTATTTACAAAGGGAAACATTTACAAGAGATGGAAGAATAACCCAAGGATAGTATTATAGGAGCTACGGGAGTTACCATTTGTCCCAAGGAAGGGGTAGTTAATGGGACCCAGCAGGAGAGAGTCTTGTAGAGAAACCACCCTGAGAAGAGTGATGATTTCAGGACAATGGCAGCCCATGGTGGCCTCACACTGGGGAAGCGGGGAAACAAATACCCTCACCCCTCTCTCTTTCTGCCTTCCAGTTTCCTGCTGGCCTCTCGTTGGACAAACCCAACAGAAGCCAGACAATAAGATAACACGTGACATATACAGGTCAACTTTTTGAGGTAAAGAAGAGTGGTAGAAAGTGGAGATGAGGGTGGGAAAACACTAGGCATACTTATTTCAATATTACATGGAAATATACCCACAAAAAGCTCCTCTCTAATTTTCAAACCCAATGAACTTCTTTCAATACCTATGTGCCTCTTTTCACCTGGATCCCATGAAACTCTCACTTCTGATCTTTCTTTAAACCTTGAATTTTTAAAAAAAATTTCACATATCTATATGTCCTTTGCCTGGCACTGTCCCCCACCATCCATTTTTCACATCCCCCTTTGTTCTTCCTCTCCATTTCCATGACACGCTCTCTGACATGCCTCCTGAGTATAATCCATCCACCAAATCTTCTACCGTGTTAACACCAGGTTCATCCAACTAAAATGTAACCCTTGTTATGGCATTTTTTCCTCCCAAGATAATTCAATTTCCTTTTTGCCCACAGGATAAACTCCAAACAGAGACTTTCCTTAATCTAGCCCCTGTTGAGTTTCTAATCCTTACCTTTTGCTTTCTTCTCCTATACCCTATGATCAGACTATTTCAAATTCTCTAAACATATTCATGCCATTAAGATTTCAAAATACTGCCCACTCTGTTGAATTACTTTTATCTTCTTCCTGCCTAATGCACTATTTTATCCTTCCAAACACAGCTTAAATACGTTGTAATCAGTTAGTTATTTGCCTCTCCCCAGGAAGAATTGATCCCTCTGTTGAGCTACAGGGAATTTTCATAGCGCTTTGCCCTAATTTCCATTTTGGCACTGAATATGTAAGTAATAATAATTTCTTCCTGTTAAACATTGCCCAAAGTGGGATACTGCTTCACTTATCTTTGTACGTCCAAAACATATCAGAGTGTCTGACTTGTGGAAAGTATCCTAAAATACTTGCTAAATGAATGAGAGGTGCTGGTTTGGTATGCTATCCTCTACCTGGTGCCTGTAGAGTTTTCATTCTGTGGGTCAACAGGTATTTTCCTATGCAAATCAAACTGCTCAGAGTACTAGCAGAGCTGTGTGACCCAGCTAGGTAGCCCTACTAGATAACAGATAAGGTGCAAATTTTAGGTGGAACAAATTTTCAACTGCATTGAGAAGAGTATCTGCTGGTGACAGCCTTGTGTACTGAACATGGGAACTTTGGGGTTTGTTTGTTTATTTTGTTTTTTGTTTGTTTGTTTTTTGATTTTTAAATATAAAAGCTGCCAACCAACTGACAAAGACTTCTCTCTTTATAAGGCTTCTGGACATTCAACCAGTCCTCCATTCCACATCCATCAACAGTTCTAGTCACCCCTCCCTTATATAGGAATGGACTCCTTCCTCCTGGACTCACACCAGCCGTCTGTTTCTGGGCCCATCTGGTGTCCCCACTGAATAATTCCTCTATATGGATGGCTGTCCTTCTTTTTCCTATTGTCCTTTTCCTATTCCTTCTCTTCTCCTTATTTTCCAAATACAATTCTCCTCTTTTTCTTTCTCAATAAACTTGGGAAGCCCATTAAACACAGCACTGTGAAAAACAAAACAAAACAAAAAACAGGAAATGGAAAACTGATTCTATTTTCCTCCACATTACATCTAGATGATTTATTTGCAAAAAAAAAAAAAAAAGAGAGAGAGAGAGAGAGAAAGTATCAAGAGTGGGCATAATTTTCTTTCTAAGCCATCAAATACAAAGGATAAAACCAAAGGGGTGGGTGTGTGGGTGTGTGTGTGTGTGTGTGTGTGTGTGTGTGTGTTTTAATTAAACTAGTTTAAGAGTTCTTAACCAAATATGACAGTGTTACCAAAGGTGAGTGGAGTCAAGAATGCAGAGTTCCATTCTGAACTCCTGTCACTGAGCTACCCTCTGCACACCTACAAAACCGACTTTCCTTTCAAACAAATGAAACTCAATATGCACTAGTATAGAGTCCTTATTTAAGTCTTAAAAGTTCTCCAAAGCTCAACTTTATATGTAAATACTTCTAGCATGGCACTGACCTTATTCGGATGATGTTTTAATGACTGGTTAATCATTTAGTTCACAATCCCCTGAATGTAAAGTCTACGAAAACTGGCATTTACTGGGCATTTGGATGTGGAGAGGAATGTGGTTAGGTTGGGTGAAAGTTTTTGAAACTTTAACAACTTCACTATTTTACTAAAGGACATGGTTGAACATACATCTATTCTTTTAGTAAGTCAAAATTGCTACATGTGTTTTCCTCTTCCTCTCCTTCCCTTCCTGCCACATCTTCCATTTGCTGAAAACATAGAAGTCCATGAAGTCTTATTTATGTTGCTCCAAGCATTGGGTAATTAGTTGGGCCAATTCTGTTCACGAGGGAATTAAAATACTCTAGGCAGTGACATAGATTCTGGTTAGTGTATAAATGCTGGAACAGTTTCTCATTATTTCAAAATAGCTAGTATTTTCTCCTTCTCAATTCCAGACTAATTTGAACATGTATCAATTAGGAAGTTCCCATGGCTATAGCAGGGAAGGTCTCAATTGAACAGAACAGTTGTCCTAATTCTTTATATTTTTATAGGTCAGCTGTAGACTGCCAGGCTCTCTGAGTCCGGATATATTACAGAAAATAAACACTCTACCAAAGGAAAAATTTCTTGACAGACTGCGGGATGGCTCTTCTCCTATTTGTCTTAGGTCAGGACAAAAAACACATCCTCCAAATAATGTCTCAGTTCTCTTTTTTCTAAAAACATAGCTGCCACAACCTCATCTTTTTCAGAACACACTGGACATAGAGAAATATTAGAATATTTATAGAAGAAATCAACAGAATGGTCAACATTAACTTGTCAGAAGGATAGGATAACCAACTTTGTTTCAAACTACATTTCAAAAATGCTGAAAATAGAAAGGAAAATGTCTTACTGTTGAATTCTGTCCATGTATTCAAATTTCACAAAGCATCAGAGAAGAACAATAAACTTGGAAGAAACCTAAATCTAGTTCTATCACTTACCGGACTGAAATATAAATGATTAAATATAACCTATTTGAACCTGACTTTTCTAAGTTGCATTGTGTGTTGCTAATAATTTTCATGGCCAGTCCATGAAAAGCATCTGCAGGGAATTTCTCAGAGCTTGGAGATGAGTTTACCCAGTGAGAATCTAATAAGGAAGTAGCAAAAGCCAGACCCAAATAATAATTAATGGATCAATTGTAGGGACCACCCTAAATCTTCCTTATACACATTTGTAAAAATAACAGTATACCACTAGATGGTTTTGTGTGTTAAAGGACTTGAGGGGCACCTGCGTGGCTCAGTCCTTTAAGCGACCAACTCTTGTTTTCGGTTCAGGTCATGATCTCATGGTTCAGTTGGGCCTGTGTTGGGCTCCACGCTGACAGCACAGAGCCTGTTTGAGATTGTCTCTCTCCCTCTTGTCCTACCTCTTTCCTGCCTGCTTGCTTGCTCTCTCTCCCTCTCTCAATATAAATGAATAAACTTTAAAAATTAAATAAAGGACTTGATTCCTCATAGAACCTGATTTTCTAGATGCTTAACAAAGCTTAGTTCCATTATTTCCCCTCCCTGTGCTGTAGTCCTAGGAAACCATGATAGCATTAAGATATCAGTAGTGCACTGGTATTAACATGTCAATAGGATGTGGTTGGTATTTAAGTATGAAAAGATAAAGAAAGGAGAAAGTGGTGGATGGTTTTTGCAACAGCCATGAAAAGGAAACCCCAGTGACTTAAGGCCCTCAGGCTATTGTAGCCAAAGTCCTTTGACAAGCATTGGATCATGTCCTGACTGTATATTTACTACAAAAAGTTTTAATTATAATTTTCCTTTATATGTAGATATTTCTAAAGGAATGATAGCATTGATCTTAAATATTCTAGGCTTTTTGGCAGTTACATTTCATATATTAAATAATTGTTTGGATTTCAAACCAATTCTTTATACTTTTTGATTTTGGTTAACATGGGACAAACCACAGAGCATTTATCACTTGTCTCTATTATTAAAGTTTGAAACATCAGGAACTAACCCCCTCAGGACCAAACCTGTACTATGGTCTCCTAATCAAAACACTGCATGTTACCTCAATATCATGGCTTTCAAAGTATAACAGATATACCTCATCAAGATTTTTTTAATTAAAATTTTATTTTTGGATAATTATAGGTTTCCATGCAGTTGTAAGAAATAATACAAAGAAATCTGGTATACCCTTTATACAGTTTGCCCCAATGGTAATGTTTTTAGATACTACATCAAATGGGATGCTGACACTGATACAATCAAGATCTGGAATACTCCCATTAACATGAGGATCCCTATTGTCCTCTTATAGCCACACATATTGTCATTCTCACTCCTTCTTTAACCCTTGGTAACTACGAATCTGTTCCCCATTCCTACATTTTTTGCATTTCAACAATGTAATATAAATGGAATCATATAGTTTGTAACCTAGGACATACGTTGACACTCAAGGGAGGGACTCCTCATTACTGCTCAGGTGGGGTGAGAGTTCTGGCTCCCTACTAGACCTCTATTCATATCTCCTTGGCTGAAAAAGGCTGGAATGTCCCTTTATTGCTCCCCTCATGGTCTCCACTGACACCATAGCAGGAGAGGATGATATACCTGAATACCACTGGCAGTGGTGAAAGTCCTGACTCACCATCAGGCCTCCTGTGGTCCTCTAACACCACTCAGGAGGTGCAGAGAGGTGTTGCCTTATTACTGATGTTTGAGGGTGGACGTCCAGGCTCCCTATGTGATCTCCATGGACATGATCAAGAGTGCCTTGTTTTTACCCAATGGGGATAAAAGTGCTGAGTCCCTATATCCCTTCTTCTCTGCTAGCATTTCAATGGGAGTACTGAGGCTCTTCATTATAGCCTCACAGAAGTGGAAGTCTAAGCTTCCTACTTTGCTTTTTTTGGTGTGGGTGTGACCACAGTTTTATCTGTGGCATTTGGTTCGAGTAGAGTGATTGTTGCCTAAAAGTTTGATATGTGCTAGGGTGCCATATTGCTAGAGCAGCCTTTTGTTTGGGATTTTTTCTTTTCTTTTTTTTTCTTTGTTTTTGTTTTTGTTTGCTTGTCTGTTTGTTTGGTCTGTCACCTTTGGCATTTCTGGGCTGCCAATTTTAACAGCTCCAGTTTGGGATACAAAAGACAAAAAGAAAACCCATCAACTCAACACCATATTCTTCCTTGGATCCTGAGGTCCTGAGTCTGTCCCCTTTCTTCTCTCCATTTCTCATAGTCATCTTAAATATAAGCAAACAAACATGTTTTGTAAATAATCACTGGTGTCTTTAGCTGTCTCATCAAGTATTTTGTTTGTTTAAAAAGCATGTGAAAATGTCTAACACAATGCTCCCATCCCAGAATAAAGTACCAGTGAACATTAGTAAAGTTAGTATTTGGATTTACATAAATCCTGCAACTACATATTCTGATATTTTTCTAGGCACAATTCAGTTCCCACAATTGTATAAAGGTTTTCCCATGTACTCAAAACCACTGTAATGTATTTCTTCTCAAACTCACAACATGTAATCCCTGTTCTATTTGTTCAGTAAAACCTGTGTATAAGGTATAACATGCTGTGATGAAATAAACCATCATTAACTATGTTATATTGGACTAGCTATTTAAACTTCACAAGTCTCGGGGCGCCTGGGTGGCGCAGTCGGTTAAGCGTCTGACTTCAGCCAGGTCACGATCTCGCGGTCCGTGGGTTCGAGCCCCGCGTCAGGCTCTGGGCTGATGGCTCAGAGCCTGGAGCCTGTTTCCGATTCTGTGTCTCCCTCTCTCTCTGCCCCTCCCCCGTTCGTGCTCTGTCTCTCTCTGTCCCAAAAATAAATAAAAAACGTTGAAAAAAATTAAAAAAAAATAAACTTCACAAGTCTCAAGTTCTTCATCTGTAAACTATTGATAGTAACAAGTAGTTAGTAACATGGATGAGACTCTACTACTCTGCCTGAGTGTAAACCTCTATTATAAAACATCTCAGAGAATCTATAGATTAGATCCAAGGTAGGAGATGAGTTCTTTTTATATGGCTAATTTAGTATACAGATAGTTTTGTGGGGTTTTTTTTAAATTTAAATTTTAATTAAGATACAGTGCAGTATCAGTTTTAGGAGAATTCAGTGATTCATCACTTACATATAACACCCAGTGCTCATCATCACAAGTGCCCTCCTTAGTACCCATTTCCCCTTTAGCCCATCTCCCACCCACCATCCTTCATCAACCCGCAGTTTGTTCCTTATCATTAAGAGTATCTTGTGGTTTGTTTCCCTGTCTTCTCTACTCCCCTTCCCATATGTTTATCTATTTTGTTTTTTAGATTCCACATATGAGTGAAACCATATGGTATTTGTCTTTCTCTAATTGACTCTTTTCTTTTGGCATAATACATTCTAGCTTCATTAATGTCATTGCAAATGGCAAGATTTCATTCTTTTTGATGGCTGAGTAACATTCCGTTATATACATACACCATGTTGTCTTTATCCATTCATCACTTGATGGACATTTGGGCTCTCTCCATAATTTGACTATTGTTAATGGTGCTGCTATAAACTTTGAGTGCATGTACCCCTTCAAATCTGTATTTTTGTATCTTTGGGTAAATACCTACTAGTGCAACTGCTGGATCATAAGGTAGTCCTATTTTTAATTTCTTGAGGAACCTCCATACTGTTCTCCAGAGTGGCTGCACCAGTTTGCGTCCCCACCAACAGTGCAAGAGGGTTTCCATTTCTCCACATCCGTTCCAATATCTGTTGTTTCTTAAGTTGTTCATTTTAGCCACTTTGACTGGTGTGAGGTGGCATCTCATTGTGGTTTTGATTTGTATTTCCCTGATGATGAGTGATGTTGAACATCTTTTCACGTGTCTGTTTGGCCATCTGGATGTCTTCTTGGTAAAAGTGTCTATTCATTCTTCACTGGATTATGTGGGTTTTGGGTGTTCAGTTTGGTAATTTCTTTGTAGATTTTGGATACTAACTCTTTATAAGTTATGTCATTTGCAAATATCTTCTGCCATTCTGTAGGCTGCCTTTTAGTTTTATTGATTGCTTCCTTTGCTGTGCATAAGCTTTTTATCTTGAAGTCCCAATAGTTCACATTTGCTCTAATAACGATAGCTTTAGAATGTGCTTTTTTTATTGTAGCTATTGATGTTGTTCATTGTAAGCATTACATATCACAGTAGAGTTGTTCTAAGGTTATTATTCCTTTGAGAGGCAGTAGAACATAGTGACTAACACTACAGACTTTGGAGTTGTAGTAGGCAGAATAATGGCCACCCAAAAGATGTCTACATCCTAACATCTGGAATGTATGAATGCGTTACCTTACAGAGCAAAAGGGACTTTGAATATGTAATTAGAGATCTTGAGATGGGGATTACTCTGGATTATCCAATGGGCCCAAAGTAATCACAGGGGTCCCTATAAGGAAAAGAATGTGAAAGAAGAGTCAGAGTTTTGAAGATGCTGTGCTGGCTAGCACAAGCCAAGGAATACAAATAACTTCTAAAAGCTGGACAAGACAAGGAAATGGATTCTTCTTGAGAATATCTGAGAAAGAATTCAGCTCTACTGACACTTTGATTTTAGCCCAGTAAGACCCATTTTAAACTGGGGTTCTCCTGAACAGCAAGATAACAAATTTCTGTTGTTTGAAGCCATCGAGTTTGCAGTAATTTGTGATAGCCTTAATAAGAATCTAATACAGAAGCCAAATATTCAGAATTCATATTCTAGCTCTGCTGTTTATAATATAGCTCACCTTGAATAAAAATTTAATTTCTGTGCCTTAGTTTTATGAGAGTAAACATAGTTCCTACCTCATAGAAAGAAACTTTTGTGTGTGTGTGTGTATACACACACACACACACACACACATATATATACATTCATACATATGTATACTATATATATATAAATAATATTAGACAAATAGCAAGTGTTCAGTGTCAACCACTAGTAGTATTGTAGTATTCATTTATTACAAAGAATGTGATTTAAAAAGCAAGGAGTACTTTACAAAAATGATATCATCTACATCTGCATCTTATTTTGCTGTTAACATATGCATATAAATATATACATATGTGTGTATGTGTATATATGTATGCATGTGTTATTTTATATATAATATATTCATAATGTATTATATTTATATATACTATACTATATTATATATTTATATATTACATAAAATAATATATAATACATATTTACTATTGCCATGATTTTATATATGTATAATTTTTATAATTCTTAAATTAAAATTATTTATATATAAAAAATATAAATATAAATATAAGTATAAATATAAATATAAATAATCAGGGCAACAGTAATAAAGAATAATGTAGGATAGTGAGTTATATCTAGGGAGGAGTCTACATGGTTAGATGTTGGGATGTAAGAGGAAGATAAAGAAAGATTCCATCAATATAGGAATGTTCTAGTTCTTAATTTGAATGGTAAGTTCATGGGTGTTTGCTTGAATTTTATGCTTAGTAATACACAATTCATACATATTTCTTTTCTGTCAATACTAAGTAATATATTTTTTAAGGCTATGAATAAAATTTGGAAAACTTCTCAGATCTTTACTCATTGTAATTCAGTTAGGATAGTTCTCTTACGCCGTGGCAACAAACAACTCCAAAAATCTCAGCGGCTTAACAAAGCAGATGTTTATTTCTTATTCATACTGCTTGTTCAACATAGATCAGTGGGCGACACTGCTCATGCGAATTCTTCACATTCCCAAACTGACCGAGGCTTCATCTTGCCAAGTTTTTCTTAATCACTGAAGCTGTGGGAAGGAGAAGAAAGGCAAATTGTGCGCTGGCTTTGGTATTCACACACAGAAATAATACATGTCACTTCTATGTGTCTCATTGGCCAAATCAAATCACATGGCTACATCCACAGTGAAAAAGAGTACAGATATATAATAATTGCATGTGACTATAAGGTAAAGAACAACAAGTATTATGCGAAGAGCATTAATTGTTCTCATAATCAACCCTTCCAGGAACCAAATGTTGGACACTTTCTCCTTCAGTACTCAGATTTTACCACAGGCTTCAACAGATACTGTATGTGAATGTTTTTTCTGTATATAAAGGCAAACAATCAGAATTCCTTTAAAATTCAAATAACGGTTCTATGAAATATACAATGGGGTATTAGATTTATGTTTAATAATCCTACCCTGAAAATGAAGATCATTGGAAGGAGAGGTATGGCTCCTGCTATCAAAGGTGAAGAAAGGGTAATATGTTATCTTTGTAGGGCTTGGAAATATATCTATGAAAATTCTATGGTGAAGAACTGATAGAGTAAATGTGTAAATTGGCATCAGTATGAAAAAACGTGATTCCGTTTAAAACTAGTAGGCCACTGTGACAATATGTTATAATTTATACACCATTTATGCCCAAGAGCCACTATTTTATATCCAATTACATATGTACATGGAAGTAGAATATGTCACTGCAAATACCATACAACAGGATGAAGGCCACATTTAAAAATATATTCTTAGAGAAAGAGAGAGAGATGGAGGGGCAGAGAGAGGGAGACAGAGGATCTGAAGCAGGCTCTGCACAACTCAGAGCCCAATGCAGGGCTCAGACTGAGGAAACCTGAGATCATGACCTGAGCAGAAATCAAGAGGCAGTCTCTGAACCAATGGAGCCACCCAGGAGCCCCTAAAATACTTTCTAACTTAAAATTAGTCATGCTTTGCTGGTGCACCTGGGTGGCTCAGTTGGTTGGGCGTCCGACTTCGGCTCAAGTCATGATCTCCCAGATGGTGGGTTTGAGCCCCGCGTCAGGCTCTGTGCTGACAGCTCAGAGCCTGGGGACTGCTTCGGATTCTCTGTCTCCTCCTCTGTTTGCCCCTCCCATGCTCATGCTCTGTCTTGCTCTGTCTCACTCTGTCTCTCAATAATAAATAAAAGTAAAAAAAAAATTTTTAATAAATAAATAAAATTATTCATGCTTTGCCCCCTCCAACAGATAGTCACAATGTTAAATTAAGAATACTTATAACAATATGCAATATTTTAATGCAACTATCTGGAAATCTATCCTGATAAATTCCTGTAGTTATATCCCCAATATGGGAATAGAGATATTCTCCTTATCCCCATATTCCTCTGCTAGCAGCTTTGTATGTGTTATGATATATCACAATACAAAACTGCTCTGAAAAGCTGGACAGAAGCCTCATCCTTGGCATTTCTCCCTAGTATAACTTATTATTCTCAGACAGTTGCTGGGAAGCTGCATATTAGCTCGCTGTATGGAGCAGAGGGGACGGTGGAAGCATAGAGCTGGAAAAATTTAACAATGTGCAGAGCTACATGAGTCAGTGTTGAAGTCATGAAAGAAATTTGTGATCACCCTGCCACCCCCTCATCCCCATTTTCTATCTCTCTCTCTACTATCTTGTCCACACTCTTTGGTTAAACTGTCATCTCAGGCTTCTGGAAAATGCCCTCTGCTTTATATGAATCAAGAAATGTAACACATCTCTCATCTAGGGTTGTCTTGATTTCATGGCACTACTTTGCTTCAAGACAATCTGATTGCTTTATTCGTTATAATTATTTTCCATATGCACAGTATTTGTGTTGTAAAATATGTAACATTAAAGAACATTTTTAAGGGAAAAAATTACCCATAATTCTATCACACTGAAACAAGGATTTTGATTTTCATGTATTCTCATGCATACTTTCTCCAAATGTATACCTATTTTTTATAGCTTTAATTCTTGCATATAATTTTGCTTAATGTTTTTTTCTTGATGCTGCATCCTAAACAAATTTTTGCATTGTTATACATATCTTTCATATGTATTTTAACAGCTGCATAAAGTTCCATCAATGTGATGGACTATAATTTGCTTTTCCCTAGTTGGTGATTTTCCTTAATGTTTGTTTTCTCTACTGTACATACAAGACAGAAATGAATATTTTGTTCATTGTTAAGTTTTTCTAAACATTCCTACATTTGCTCATTATCTTGTTTAATATAACATTGCCAGATAAAAGGAGCTTGGTTGAGCATATACAAATATCTATTCTCTTATTACACAAACACATCCTTTATCAGTGACCTTTCCTAGAGCTAGAATTTGCATTGGACACCATAAATTCCAATTTGGTAACATCCATGTTAACTGTTTTCAATTGGTATAACTAACCTCATTTAAGAATGAGGAAAATGAAATACAGTCATTTGATATACACAAGACACATCAACAAATTAGAAGATAATCTGGTTTCACCCTATCTTTACACTCTGTATTATATCCTCTTGCCTCCTATATCTGGATTGTTACTAACCAAATTATTGTTTTAAAGTCTAACTTTGAATGGTTAATGAATATTCATTGCATTTGAGAGTGTGAGCTACTTGATGAATGCTCTTACAGCCGGGTAAATATACTTCCTGGATCTAGGTATCTTAGCCAATTCTTTTTCAGATATTTCCCCCAAACATAACATGGGACCAAGGTTGATTCATTTGATGTGTGAATTGAGAAATTGATTTGCCAATACATCTTTTCAGATTACCAACCAGATATATAATCATGAACAACAGAAAAGAGATACCAAACATGCATTTAACTACACACAAATTACATGCTACTATCCACTGTGAAAAGGGTCAAGTGCATGCCGGGGGAGAAGACCACATACTTCATCACAAGTTGAGGCAAGAGAGCTGTATTTTATACCCACAGGTCAGTCATTCACTAGATGTAAGCCATCCCAGAAAGAGGGGATGACCTTAGATGATATGGCTTCCTTTAGCTGAGATAATCCATGAGGTAGTAACACTGGAGAATTGTCTTTAGTGACATGCTAACCTTCAAGAGTACTAATGTCTTCATTCCTGAAAGATCTTGACAGTGCATCACAGCAACTATAAACCCTTTGGGAAAATACAAAATCCCAAACTACTAAATACTTAGTTCACTACAATTTACTGCTTTATTAGTCATGGTTCTCCAGAGAAACAAAACCAAGAGGAAATGATAGATAGATAGATAGATAGATAGATAGATAGATAGATGTGTGGGTGTGGAAAGATAGAGAGAGAGAGGTCATAAGAAATTACCTCATGCAGTTATGGAAGCTAAGAAGTCCCAAGAACTGCAGTTAGCATGGTAGAAACCCAGGATAGCTAAAAGTTTAGTTTCAATCTGAATCCAAAGGCCTGAGAATGAGGAAAGCCAATGGTGAATGTCATAGTCCAAAACCCAGCAGGCTCAAGGCCTGAGAAGAGTCCATGCTTCAGTCTAAATATGAAGGTCACAATAAGATCAATGTCCCAACTCAAGCAATCAGGCAAGAGAAGTTCCCTCTTACTCAGCTTTTTTATTCTATTCATGTCACTGATTGTTTGGGGTCCACCCATTTGAGGGAGGCAACCTGCTTTACTAGGTCTACTAATTCACATTTTAAATTACCGAGAAACACTCTCACAGACATTGCCAGAATAATGTTTATCCAAATTTCTGAGCACCCAATGGCCCATTTAAGTTGACACATAAAATTAAAAATCACAGGGTGGCTCAGTCGGTTAAAGTGTTTGACTTTGGGTCAGGTCATGATCTCACAGTTTGTGGGTTTGAGTCCCACATCAGCTCTGTGCTGACAGCTCAGAGCCTGGAGGCTGTTTCCGATTCTATGTCTCCCTTTCTCAGCCCCCCTCTCTCTCTCTTTCTCTCAAAAATAAGTAAACATTAATTTTTTTTAATTAAAAATCACAACTATGCACCTTTCCATGAACCGACCACTAGGAGGCGTGAGATATGATAATTGTCCAAAGAATTCTCTTTATAGACACAATCCCAGTGTTACTTGGGATGGTGAACTTCTCAATTCCATTTGTGAAACAGACAACTTACACCATTATTTTGCCCAATACTCCTACCATATCATTCCATGCAAACTCTGCTTTTTAAGGCCTGACCTTTTAGTTATGCCAGCTTATATTGGTCATAGGTATCCTATTCACAACTTTTTGCACTTCAAAGCATGAGGTCCAGTAAAAATGTCATATATTTCTGGGCTATTTTCCTGAATGGGCTCACAATTTCACATTCTAAATTACAGCAACTGACCTTCTAATCTCAGTCTCAATCTTAATCATTTAGCTTCAGATTGACCCCCTAAATATCAACCATGGCCCAATCCTATAAAACGCATAGGTTAATGGCTTTTTCCAACTTTTAACATGAGATGATTTTATCATGAGATAATTTTAACAAATTTATCTCATGAGCATGTTCATTCCTTCCCATTGTTTGAAACAAGACTCACCTCCTACTAAGAAGCCTATTTTGATTAGAGAAGAACAAAATATATGTTTTTAATTAACCTGTAATAGTGGCCAGTTCCTACACATAGTCTCAAACCACCCATCCATTCCCTGCTGCCCATTGCCTTCCCAGAATTGTGGAAAGCATAATATTTAATATGGTTCATTCCAGGATACCTGAAATGGAAAGGAAAGAAAAACACTGAACTCATTGTGCCCTCATGTTAGACATTTTCCATGTATGTTATCTCAAAACTTAAAAAGGTGGTATTATATTAATAGCTTTAGAAATAAGGTAGCTTATGTACAGAGAAGGTACATAACTTCCCTGAGGATACTCAGCTAATTAGTAGCACAATCTTTTTCTAAATTTAGATCTCTATGACAGCAAAGCCTATGTTCTTACGAAGCTCTAATTTCTATACCTCATTAAGCCTTAAGACTTTTTGGAACGTTAAAGCATAATTGAGTGTGTTAGAATCGCCCTAACTGCCAGGGACCCCTTTACCTCCAGGTTATATGTGAATTTCCCTTTCCCAGTAAAAGAATATGGACCATTTTCTTAAAGTGCATAAATGGAGTGTTCCCAGATCTAAGACATGATACAAATATCAAATGAAAATTAGATGCCATTTATTTTTTTTTTCTTTTATTTATTTTTTAATATGAAATTTATTGTCAAGTTGGTGTCCATACAATACCCAGTGCTCGTCCCAACAGGTGCCCTCCTCAATACCCATCACCCTCCCTCCCCTCCCTCCCATCCCCCATCAATCCTCAGATTGTTCTAAGTTTTTAAGAGTCTTTTATGGTTTGGCTTGTACCCTCTCTAACTGTTTTTTTTTCCTTCCTCTCCCTCATGGTCTTCTGTTAAGTTTCTCAGGATCCACATAAAAGTGAAAACATATGGTATCTGTCTTTCTCTGTATGGCTTATTTCACTTAGCATCACACTCTCCAGTTCCATCCACGTTGCTACAAAAGGCCATATTTCATTCTTTCTCATTGCCGTGTAGTATACCATTGTGTATATAAACCACAATTTCTTTTTTTTTTTAATATATGACATTTATTGTCACATTGGTTTCCATACAACACCCAGTGCCATCCCAAAAGATGCCCTCTTTAATATCCATCACCCTTCTCCCCTCCCTCCCACCTCCCATCAGCCCTCAGTTTGTTCTCAGTTTTTTTTTATTTATATATGAAATTTATTGTCAAATTGGTTTCCATACAACACCCAGTGCTCATCCCAAAAACAGACACATAGACCAATGGAATAGAATAGAAACCCCAGAACTAGACCCACAAACGTATGTCCAACTCATCTTTGACAAAGCAGGAAAGAACATCCAATGGAAACAAGACAGTCTCTTTAACAAATGGTGCTGGGAGAACTGGACAGCAACATGCAGAAGGTTGAAACTAGACCACTTTCTCACACCATTCACAAAAATAAACTCAAAATGGATCAAGGACCTGAATGTGAGACAGGAAACCATCAAAACCCTAGAGGAGAAAGCAGGAAAAGACCTCTCTGACCTCAGCCGTAGCAATCTCTTACTCGACACATCCCCAAAGGCAAGGGAATTAAAAGCAAAAGTGAATTACTGGGACCTTATGAAGATAAACCACAATTTCTTTATCCATTCATCAGTTGATGGACATTTAGGCTTTTCCATAATTTGGCTATTGTTGAAAGTGCTGCTATACCATTTAAAGGTACTATCAATTCTCATTATTCACTAATTGTGTATCTGCCAATTTGTCTACTTGCTAAAATTTGTTTGTAAACCCTAAATCAATACTCATGCACTTTTTTAGTCATTCACAGACATGCCCGTTCACAGAGTAGTGAAAAATATGAGTCGCCAATGTGCATGTTCCCAGCTGAGGTCCATTAAGTCAACCCTCTATTGCCTTGTTTCAGCTTGCATACTGTAAACAAGTGTCATTTTCACAATCTATTGCCATATTTATCACATTTTTATGCTTTTTTGAGTGATTTTACTATTGAACATGGCCCCTAAGTGGAATGCTAAAGTGATATCCACTGATCCTAGGCATAAGAAGGTTTTGATACACCTTATGAAGAAAATACATGGTTAGATGAGCTTCTTTCAGGCATTATTACACTGTTTGGGGCCATGATTTCAATGTTAATGAATCAGCAATAGAAAATAAGGCATCTAAACAGAAATACCCATTAAACAAGGTTATATAATAATCAGTTGAAGAAAATGTGTGGCTGGCGGCTCCCAGGAACCTAACTTTGTATCTCCTCTAGGGGCGATGATCAGTATTCATGAATTAAATGTTTCTGTTGAATTTGTAGAACATAACTACCATGAATGATGAGTGATCTTTAAATATGCTGCCAAATAAAACCTTTGATGTCTAGTCCATATATTAGGGATAAGAAAAGATTGTATGGAAAATTGTAGTTAGAAGCGTTATCAGGAAAGGCGCTTGCCTAATAGTAGTAGCAGAGGGTGTCTACTCATGAGCTCACCTGCCACAGACTCTGTGCTACTGGCTGAGTATACATAGCCTGAATTATCAGGGTCCTCATATTATAACAAATACCACAGTATTTGTTTGTGGTATGATGGACCAATTAAAAGTTAGGTGATTTTTCCATGGAGCTGAAACATCTCTTACTGAAAAACCAAAGGTGCCCTTTAGTCCAAGAAATGCTATACATGGGCACACTTCAAAATTTTTCTGATAGTTACTAGTTGAAAGATGCTAATGCTGTAGTCACTCAGTAGATATTTATTGAGCACACCTTTGATATGCTTTTAGAGTAAGGGGTACAGGAGAGGCATAAGACTTACAGGGGCTTATAGCACACCTCCAAGGAGATCATGGTCTTATTTTTTTTTTTTTTTTTTTTTTTTTAAATTTTTTTTTCAACGTTTTTATTTATTTTTGGGACAGAGAGACACAGAGCATGAACGGGGGAGGGGCAGAGAGAGAGGGGGACACAGAATCGGAAACAGGCTCCAGGCTCCGAGCCATCAGCCCAGACTGGGCCTGACGCGGGGCTCGAACTCACGGACCGCGAGATCGTGACCTGGCTGAAGTCGGACGCTTAACCGACTGCGCCACCCAGGCGCCCCGATCATGGTCTTATTGAGAAGATAAGACTATCATCAACATTATGATGAAGAGCAGGTGGGCTCTGATAGGCTGAACTGAGTATAGAGGAGGGTTGCTGAGCCCAGTTGATGGTGGGTGGGGCTAGAGTGCAACCTTGAGAGATAGATACAATTTCGGAAAAGGCAAAAGATGAAAGACCGGACTCAGATGAGAAGAGGGAAGACAATATCAAAATGTCTCCTCTCAGCACAGAAACATCAGAAAGCTGCTGAAGAAGGGTTATAGAGGATTCCTAGTGACCCAGGCAGACCACCACTTCTAATGCCACATCCACCCCATGGCTCAGGGTCAATGAGTCAAATGATTATAAATAAATGAGAAACTTTTAATTTAGAGAACTTATGTTACCTTCAGTTAATTCTAGGACAATTATAGCAAAAAGCTATATCTAGTAATATGAGGTAATCCCCAAATAAATTTTAATATTGGGCAGGTCAAATAACATTTCTGATTTTTCCTCATTTTTCCTATTTCTTTTTCATCCTACTCTGAAATCTCTTCATGCTGAAGGACTTCACAAATTTAGAACTGACTCATTAAAGGTTATATTTTTGTTTATATATTTTTCCCAAATGGGTGCCAGCTGACAGGGACTGAGATCCATTTAACTCAGCAAGATATGGGGTTACAGAAACAGGTCATGGATTACATTTTATTGAGGTTCCTTTCTTTTATACAACCCTCTCTGAGCACATAGCTGGACAGCACCCTGATTGATATGGTCTCCAGGTCCTCTACAGGCTCAGCTGTATTTGCTTCCTCCCATCTAGGTCCTTAAAAGTCACCCCTTTCTTCACGTTTTCTGCCCTCTTTGTCTCTTGAAATTAACTTTAACCATTTAGATATATACTGACATTGAAATGGCATTCTTCTTCCACGGGTGTGCTCTCTTATTTTAGTGCCAGGTAGAGGCTTACACTGGCTTCTGTACCCTTTATCCATTTCCAAGCATAGGATGAAGTTTTCTGCATTTTAGTAGAGTAGTCAAAGCACAAGTTTTAGTGTTAAGTTTCTGCATTCAAATCCAAGTTCTGCTATTTGCTATCTCCAGGATTTTGAGCAATTCACTATCAGAAATAAAACCAGCTTCTTCAGTGTTGTTTTAAATCCTACATAGATAAAAAAATATATATAAGATTTGGGGCATATATTATACATATGGTGGATACTCAAAAAGTGAATATGCCATTATAAAATAGTCACTGTCTTCATATTATTCTGAAGGTTTTTAACAGGTAGGATGAGTAGGTAGGGGTGCATAGATATTTTATTATCTAGGAGTTTTATGTCTAGGGGTCCTAGATTCACTGTCGGTAGTGAATAGTAGTAGCTGCTTGCTACTAGCCTCAATACGGAGGGTAGAGTGGAAAATGTTTTGAAGAGTTAAAAGCAACTCATAACCATACATAGAAAGCTAGGGCTGTTCTCATTCCTACAAATATCTCCTTTCTGATCTATTGCCCAGCATTTCCCTTCCCAGCTTCCTTCACCCCATTTAGGTTGGAGCTGTAATAAGTAAGATTTGAAAGCACGAATGTGAAGGAGGAAAATTCTCAGTATGGTGGAATTTAATAATGCAGCAAGTCCTTTTTGAATAGGAAATAATTCTTAAAAGATTTCTTTTCATGTAATTCCAGGCTCAGTTCAGTGAGATCCTCTTGTAATCTCTTGAATTTATGGCTTGCTAGGCTTGTGCTATTTGGGCTCCCACAGCCTGGCTGAGAGAATTCAGTCCTCCCTGTCCCCACAAAGTATATATGGCTAATAGATAGCCTAAAGAGCAGAAAGAATAAATATAACAACAACAATAATAATAAACCCTTATGCGCTTAGTGGATATATATTAGTAGCTAAGTGTATTCAATATTTTGGGCCAAATGCTAATTACATGTATTATCCCATTTAATTTTGCACTACCATGAGAAATATATTACTCTTATTTTATAGATGAGGAAACTGAAGCTTACAGTGGCTTAACAATTTGTTCATTTCCTTACATTGGTAAATGGTGGAACAGTGATTGAAGCAAGGCCAGAATTAAAGGCATACTCTGTTCCCTCCCTTGTGTGGAAACAAACAAAAAAAATCCTCCTACATAGGTGTTGGCAGAAGAAAATGTTATTTTTATTACACAGTTTCGGTCAAATAAGGGATTACTTACAGTTACTGTGGAAATGAACTGCACTGGGCTTTTGTAACACATCACCTCTAAGTAAATAGCGATCCAGATTCTGTCCATATGCCATGTTTTATTATAAGAATAATAGAGAATTAAAATAAAAACATAGCCCATGGCTTTGTGGTTGGGGAAGGGAATACTGCCACAAGGTATTCCCTGGGAATATAAAAATTGGTTTTCTTGATGACATTTACCAGGAGGAAATCCAAATGTTAAACATGACCGTGGAATATTGTAAGGCTAAGCATTCATTTCTTCATATCTCTATAGCATTTTTGGCAAAGCTGCATTGAAACATATCAAACCATGTTTTACTGAACTAATAAATAAAGGATGAACAAAATTACTTCAGGTCAATTTGGGCTGAGGGCCCAAAGAATCCTAGCTTAACGATCAATTCCTATATGGGAAAGGAAACTAGATAAAACATGTTCCAAAGCTCCCTGTGATTAAGATAGTTTACCCTTCTATAAATGCCTTGGTCTAGACATAAGCCAATGCTATAGATATAGAGAAGGACTGTATATCCAGGGTGTTTTGCTGAAATTTGTGCTTGAATCTCATTCCTCTTGTTCTTTATATAACTGGGATAATTTATATAAATTATATATAGGCAAAGGCTACCTTTGCTTAGCCTGTGTAATCAACATTTCTCATACTGTCAAAATAAGAATAGGCATCATACAATGGACAAACGCTTTGTGCCAGATCCTCTTCTTAATCTAATCCTCACAATATTCCTTCATTACCCCTATTTTCCAGATAAAGAAACTGAGGTACAAAATTTATTGTGGAAATCGCTTTGCAATACATACATGTATCAAATCATCATATGTATACCTTAAACTTGCACAATGTTATATGTTAATTACATCTCAACAAGTTGGGGAAAATAATTAAAAATCACTTAAAACATTAAAAAAAAACCTGAGCCACAAAAATAATTGTTTTAGTCATGGTTTGCATGATATTGGCAGTGGTTCTCAACTTTGGTGTGTATATGTGTGTGTGTATCACTTATGAATATTTTTTCTCTAGGGAATTTTTTAAGTGTAGCAATGGTTCTTAAACTTTGAAATACACACATGTGTGTATATATGCCTATATATGTCTATATGAGTATATGTGTATTTATGTATACACATAGCCTAGAAATATTTTTTAAAATATACACATATAGGTCCCTTGAGCAATATATCTTGGGTTGAGAAAGAAGTAGGGAAGTATGTGTATTTTGAAAACATTAACAAATAGTACATAGTAATGCTGATCCCGAGCAGAGGTGAGATTCCTCTTTCTCTGCCATGACATCTCTAACTGAATAGATGGGAGGAGATTTTTTTTTTGGAGACAAAATTGTAGGTAGTCATAGAAGATGGTTGTAAGAGATGTGGTGTTTGGGGGTAGACTCTAACTGAACACTCAACAACGCGTTAGAATGCTAAATGCTACATGGAGGGAACATGGATTGAGTGGCTACCTACAGGTGTGATCCTTAAGCCACCATGTAGCTTGAGAGTTGTGCACTCTCAAGATGAGAGGAGAAAATTGGATTACTTTGGGGTATCTGTGGATTGTCCCCACAGCTCACTGACAGACCCTTAACCCTAGATAGAGACTGATGCAAAATTTTAGCCCTGGACTCGTAACCTCATAAATCTATCTTATAAATTTTAACGAAATCACAAGAGAAACCTGACTGAAGAGGGCAAACTCAAATATACTTGCTCATCTCTGTAACAAAGAAGCGGTCCTCTGCAGAGCCCAGTGGTTCATACATTACTCAACGGTTTTTGTTAGTGAATCTCACAAATTATTTTACTTGAATGTTCACAGTTCACCATGTTTAAAGGAAGTCATAAAATGTGCACTAATGCAAATTGTTTCCTCCCACAAACTGTTTTGCTGTCTTTTAAATGTTTTTACTTAGAGGTATGGAGCTGGAGAGAAATCCATGGATCCTGGTCTAGATGTTTCCCCACAGGACCAGGGTTTCTATGTCTAGCTGCCCCTTTATTTCTATCTCTTTAAACTGTTCACTAGACAGGAATAGGAAGGCTAGACAGGGATCCTCACAGGACTTCAGCCAGCCTTGTTTGTATGAGAATTCCTCCAGTTCCCTACTGTGGTTAGAAGCTTATACAACATTCTCCACACCTCATCCCCACTGGCCCACCTGAGAATCCACATACCATTACTGAGTGGCCACTGTGCTGAACTTTCAAACAAACATTATATACTTCAGTTTTTACAAAAAATACCCTGAGATACCTATTATTATTATTACCATAGTTTATGAGAAAAGACATTTGAGGGTAACATGCCTAGCCCCAAACTGTAATGCTCATTTGAGGCAGAAACAAGAATTGAGTTCAGGCTGTTGGTCATTGACTTCAGATTAAAAATTAATTCTCTTCTCCACTCTACCTGAATTTCTGATGTTAAGGGTTTATCTTCACAAGAACACAATTACTCAGAATGTCTGTTGAAAATTACAGAAACAGATCAACAAAAACATGCATTTTGTTAAAATAGTTAAAATAAGGTTTTCTCCCTGAGTTTGGGGCACTCTAACGTCTGGAGTGCTTAAAGGCCTGAAGCTCCACAGGGTTTGTGTTCATCATCAATATGAGTCTTACTTCTCATTCTCCATGACTGATGAGTGGAAGGAGTATATAAAATCACCATATATGAATGGCTAGAAGGGACTTAAAAATAATCTGGAGAAGAAAATTGAAGCCAGGAGATATATGTGACATGCCTTCTAGGAGACAGGGTTAATGTCGACTAAGTATAGTACATTATCAGTGAACTTTTTTTTAGCCAAAATCCATCTTGTTTGGACATCTCAGCTTGTTTGGACATCTTTTATTCCTTCTTTCTTCATCATAAGAGTAGCAGGGGAAATGCAGAGTGAGGTCAAATATATTATAATTTCTAGTAATTGAAATTTTATCATAGGCAAAATGTTCCTGCCACAAGTGTGTCTATTAGTGTATGGTTGACTGATTCTGGTCATACCTGTTATTTCATCTCAAGTGTAAATAACATACGATTTCTGATTTCCTTTTCATATGTTCTTGTGAGGATTTCAAATATATCCAGAAGTTATAATGAAAAAAAGGCTCTGATTCACTAAATTTACATGAAATAAAAACATATATTTGGGGCTTAGAAGGAAAGGCTTAAAATTTCTACTCACCAAGCTATTATTACTTGCAGTTTTCCAGAGTTTAGTCTAAAGGAGAACTTCCCTCTCCTTTAACAACTGCCCAATATTTGGTACTAAATGATATTGAAAATAAATTTTTTCACTTACACTAGTCCACTATGTGTGGATATCTAATATCTAGTTTTATTTTATGCATTACAAATAAATATTCAATTAAAATAACTTATTTCCCCATTATGTTTCTTATTAGAAAATAATGTGTTTCAGGACCTACAAAATTTCATAGTTGGTGGACCAAATCCTTCTGAACACACCTGAAAAACACAAGTCACTTATTGGGCTTTGCCAGAGACACCTCCATCATGATTTGCCAAATTTTAAAGATTATATAAACTATTTTGAAATACATAGAATTAACATAAAATTAAGCATAGTAGGGTGACGACAGAAACAGAGTTCATATATCTATTTAGGGTATTGTCAATAATTTTATTAGATTAGGAAATAGGTTTACTGTGTTAAGTATATTATTGAAGATAAACCAGTGAGTAAAAAGAAAAAAATATAGGCAACCATGATAAGAGTATGTCATAAAAGGATTATTATTTATTTAATATTGTACACTTGTGGTCCACTTAGACATGAGACAGAGTAAAGGAGGAGAGAAGGAAAGGTAAGGAGGGAGAGAGGGAGTTGAGAATGGTGAAAATGGGGCAAAAGTTGGTTAGTTTGGGGAGAAAAAGGTTTCTCAATAACAAATAATGAGAGTTACAAAACTCTATTTTACTAACTTTATATTCAATATCTGGCCCTTGTTAAGCAACCCCAAATCATCTCACCTGTCCCTCCTTGACCTTTACTCATTCAACAAATATTTATTGAGCACCTACTTACTTCAGACCCCATGTTGGAGATATTTTCTGCTTTTATGGAGATAGGAGATCATCTATGGCAAAAAAATAGATACTAAACAAATACTTATAAATATCTAACTACAGTAATAAAAATAGCTATGTGGGAGTAGAAGACAGCAAAAATACCTAGCCAATGATTGTACCTTTAGAGGAATTCAGAGAGGATTTCTATTTTATATTCTTTCTCTCTATTACAAATGTTAAACATAAAACCTCTTTGTGTAGAACATGGAAAATATTTTTTTTATTTTATTTATTTTACTATTTTTTTAATATATGAAATTCATTGTCAAATTGGTTTCCATACAACACCCAGTGCTCATCCCAAAAGATGCCCTCTTCAGCAATAGCACTGCTAGGAATATTTTTTTTTAAGGGGAAAACATATGTAAGTACCTAAAATTCCACTACACTGAGATAAACACTATTAGAATTTTGATATATTTTCTTTCAGTCTTTTCTTTTTCCTATGGATATATGTTACAAAATTCTGAACATAGCATGTATTCATTTCTGTGTCCTAAAGGGGCCCTTTAAATGTACACTGAATTGACCCATATCCCTGATACATGTTGGCAATGCCTTTAGCTGCCAACACTGAGGATGGACTGCACTGATCCCTCGGCATCCCCATGTCCTCAGAACTTTTAGAAGATTTTATTGTTCTCGTGTTAGCCAGCAACTACTGACAGGCAGGCTATGTCTTAGCCAGCAACTCTTAGCCAGCAACACTGACAGGCAGGCTATGTCCTGACAAAATTCTATTCTGAGAAAGAAATATTCATGAAAATTTTATGATCAAGACCTTTCCCAGTCTCTTTCCTGTTTTCTCCCCCAGTTGTGCTAACACAAAGTTCCATAAGAAGGAATCACTATGAATTGTTGAATCACTATGTTGTACACCTGAAAATAATGTAACATTGTGTTCCAACTATACTTCAATAAAAAAAAGATTGTATCTAAACAGTCTGAATTGTGGGGTACCTGGGTGGCTCATTCGGTTAAGTTTCTGACTCTTGATTTCAGCTCAGGTCATGGTCTCACAGTTCCTGAGTTCAAGCCCCACGTCAGATTCTGTACTGACAGTGTGGAGCCTGCTTGGGATTCTCTCTCTATCCCTCTGTGTCTCTGCCCTTCCCCCCACTGTGCTTTCTCTCTCAAAATAAATAAAGAAACTAAGTAAATAAAACAATCAATAGCCTGAATTGAAAGTCCCAGTGTTTATTTTAAATTTGGATTTTTATGGCCTGTAGACATGACTTATTATTGGACTTTCCCTATATTTCACATAACAGATTGATGCCTGGCTAAGCGCTAAATGAATGGTATCTGGTTGTCTTAATCTGCTTGGGCTGTTATAATAAAAATACCATAAACTCTGTGGCTTATAAAAAACAGAAATATATTTCTCATAGTTCTGGAGGCTGGGATGTCCAAGATCAAGGGCCTAAAGATTGGATGTCTGTTGAGAGCCCACTTACTGGTTCATAGTTGGCCATCCTTCTGCTGTGTGCTC
Organism: Herpailurus yagouaroundi; assembly: GCF_014898765.1. Lineage (NCBI taxonomy): Eukaryota > Metazoa > Chordata > Mammalia > Carnivora > Felidae > Herpailurus > Herpailurus yagouaroundi. Next base: position 4,191,521 of record NW_024412452.1, read on the forward strand.
ACAGAAGGGATAAGTAGGGAATTCCCTGGGACTTTTTAAAAGGGACACTAAGCTTTCTCATGAGGAATCCATCCTGAGGGCTTAATCACCTTCCATCATGTTAGGCATTAGGACTTAACATACCGATTCTGGGGCAGGAAAAGCATTTGATCTATAGCACCAGTCAACAGAACTAAGAAAAGATGCTATGCTCAGAGAGAAAATTGTCTTCAACCCTCTGTAGGAGAGTTGGGGCAGGTATAACATCAAAAGGTTTAGTCTTGTTTTGTCTTTCAAATTGATACTCAGGCCTTTTCTGACCCAGCTTCCGTGGTATGCTAGCACTCATTCAGGATGACTTACATGTGCCAATTATGTGTTTGTCTTCTCAACTCTGTATTCCGTGATGTTATGTGGTAACTGGAAATCAACTTTGATAAGAGAATTTGTGCCCAAAAAAGGGGGGGGGGGCAAACACTATAAGATATGTTTTTGTCTTTTCCAGACAGTTAGTTGTTACACTAGCCTACCACTTTCAAGCTTCACTTCCTTTCACTCATCAGCAGAAACCTGAGTTCTTTGCCCCATCCATGTAAGCCATTGCCATTACCAAAGCCAGGCCCAGTGATGTTGGGCATGTAGGCTCATCTTCTAAGAATAAAACTGCAGATCACTATTGATAACATGTGTGTCTAAACATCCTCCAATGCTCAGTCTAACATCTAGAAGAATATAAATTTCTTTGCACATAATTCTTTTTTAATTTTTCTTTAGTATTTTCCTTCCAGAAGTATCAGAAATTTCTAAAGTTCAATTTCTTTCCTCAGATAGTAAACCCATGAGTTATCTTCATGGCTTGACAGTTGTATGGAGGTGGGAGTGGGAAGAATGATGGTACTGTATGCTCTAAGATTCAAGCCTAATATGAACAAGCTTTTTAAATTTTGTTGTAGGAAATGTATTAACTTAAAAATTCTCTTTTTCAATGATTTGGAAACTATCGAGGGTATGATAAGGAGTTCTTTTGTTTAAGACAGGGTGGTGAATTCCACATAGGAAAGTTATAAAAACCCAAAGTGTGGAAGGACTTTTATATTTTTAAATTCTAGAAGCTTACCTATGCATCATTTTACACAGCACACACACATAATTTTAAGGTATGGTATTACACAATATTCATGGCTGATGTAGCTACATAAATTTTTTCCATCACCAAGATAATTGGGGATTGTGTGTGTGTGTGTAAATACATACATATATATGCATATATATATGCATATATATATATATATAGAGAGAGAGAGAGAGAGAGAGAGAGAGAGAGAGTGTGTGTGTGTGTGTGTGTGGTTGTGTATGTGTTAGTATATAGTTTTGGTTTTTGTTACTGTGGTTTTACCCAAAAAATTTCAATCAGATCTGAATTTCCCACTTGGTTTTTGTCGAAGTAAAAGAGACGATGTGAAATAGTGTTCTATTTTTTTCTGCCTGACTACTTTATTTCAAGCACTGGCAATGTTGCAGCTTCTTTTTCCCCCCATAAGGTCTGTGTAGGAAAAAGGAAAAAAAATACCTGTTGACTGATACGGAGGCAGGAATTGACTTACAAGTGGAAACAGACCAGTTCAGAGACCCACATATTTGTGAGGCAACATAAAACCACCACTAATGATCAGGTATTGATGCTGGCAGGAAGGATCCCTGAGCTGAGCAAACATGACTTCAAAGGATGCGTTAAGGACCAAATTAAATAAAAAATCTAGTAAAGGATACCAGAGTAGCAGTTTCTGGACCAAAATGAACCCAGCATATTCTCTGCCAAAGGCATTCCTTCTCTTTCTGACACTTTGGGTTTTTAGAGGTAGAATCTTTACATTTCCTGAGAAAGTTCACATTTGAAATACATCATCTTTATGGTCTGTATTCTCTCTTCAAAGATAGGAAGTGATGCTTCTTACAGCAACAAAGCTTTGATAATTGCTGTCTTGGTGTGGCTGCTAGGCAGCAATAGAAACCTTGACTGTGACAACTGTACCAATGATTATAGGTTGGAGGCATTCTGCCTGCATTAGAACAAATTTTATTAGCATGTAGAATATCTGGGAAGATGAAAAGCATGTAGAAAAGGAGAAATTGAAGAGTACGAGGATGGATGTTTATATTTCGTACAATTTGAGTAATTAGGTGGGACTTTGTGTTTTCAATTAAGAAAGATAAAAAGTAAATTTTCTAATATTGTAAATAATACCAAAAAAAATTCTTTCAAGGAAAGATAGGGAAGAAGAAAGAGGAAAATTAGCAGTCCTATCTATCTTACAACTGACTATTCCCTTCTGACTTTCCGTTTCCTGGGAAAGGACCTTCTTGATGTCCACTTTCCCTCATTCTCCACACCAGGGACAAAGTGTCGTTGTATATACTTGTATAATATTGTCATCATATGAACAATTTCAATCACATTCTAATTATACAACTTCTTCGGAGGAAGGACTCTCCTGGGCCAAAACTTTCTCAATTAAACTTTACAACTTGTTCCATAACTAGCAAGTTAAGTGTCAATAGATGATTGCTAAATAAATGATACCTCATCTCAGTAATTTACCTCATCTCTCCAAAATGCCAAGATCAGGTTAATAATTCCAGAGCAATTTTGGCTGTGTCACTTACTTCTCAAATTCTGAATAGTTCTTTATTACCCTCAGAAATGATGCCTAACATTTGGGGAGTCTGGTCACTTTGAAAATATGAGCAAACCTATAAATTCTCTTACTAGAAAGAGTCATCAAATTAGCATTCATCATCATTACCACCACTAATGCTCTCCATCTTCCCTGACATCATCGTTATTACCACATGAACATTATGTATCATGACTGTTGACACATTTTTTAGTACAGCAACTGAATAAGGTAAACATCTCCCATGTTACAAAAGAAAACCTAAGCCCTCAAAAGAAAATATCAGGTTGGAACTCACAAAACTAGATGAATAAGGTAATGAGAATTTTAAAGTATGTCTATATGATATTTTTAAGGGGAAAAAGTCAACTTTATAAAATAATCATTCTAACACTCAACAAGCATTTGCTAATTGTATTAATAGCATATATTTATAGATATTGCATATTTATTATGTATAAAAATCGGGCCAGATAGCAAGGCTTATTATCTTTAATGAGACATGGTATTAAAAATAACTACATGGCAAGGTACTGTACATATGATGCTAGTAATCATTTCCACAATTATAAGTCTTATTTTTTTTTCTTTTATTGAAGTATAATTGGGACACAATGTTAAATTAGTCTCAAGTTTACACCACTGTGATTCCACAAGTCTATATATTATGCTGTGCTCACCAGAGCTACCATCTGTCACCATGCAACACTTTACAATACCATTAACTATGTTCTCTATGCTGTACCTTTCATCCGTGTGACTTACTTATTCCATAACTGGAAGCCTTACCTCCCACTCTTCACTTATTTTTCCCACCCTTTCATCCCCCTGCCCTCTGGCAAACATCAGTCTTTTTTTCTCTAAGGGTCTGTTTCTGCTTTTTGTTTGTTTATTTTGTTTTTTAGATTCCACATATAAGTGAAATCATGTGGTATTTGTCCTTCTCTGACTTACTTCACTTAGTATAACACTATATCAGACATATCATTGGCAAATATTTTCTCCTATTCAATAGTTTATTTTTATTTTTGTTTTATTTTTTTCTATCTATTTATTTATTTATTTATTTATTTATTTATTTATTTATTTATTTTTGCTTTGTTGACGGTTTCCTTTGCTCTGCAAAAGCTTTCTATTTTGGTGTAGTCCCAATAGTTTATTTTTGCTTTTGTTTCCCTTGCCTGAAGAGACAGATCTAGAAAAATGTTGAAAATGAAAGAGATTATTGCCTATGTTTTCTTCTAGGAATTTTATGGTTTCACACCTCACAGTTAGGTCTTTAATCCATATTGAGTTTATTTTTTTATATAGTGTAAGAAAGCGATCCAGTTTCACTTTTTTGCATGGCTGTCCAGTTTACCCAGTGCCATTAATTGAAGAGACTCTCTTTTCCCCACTCTATACTCTTGCCTACTTTGCCATAGATTAATTGACAATATAACTGTGACTTTATTTCTAGACTCCATTATGTTTCATTGATCTATGTGTCTGTTTTGTGTGTGTGTGTGTGTGTGTGTGTGTGTGTGTGTGCACCAGCCCTATACTGTTTTGCTTATTTTGTATGCATAGCTTTGTAGCATAGCTTGAAATGTGGAACTGTGACACTTCCAGATTTGATCTTCTTCTGCGGGATTGTTTTGGCTCTTCAGGGTCTTTTGTGGTTCCATTCAAATTTCAGTATTATTTGTTCTAGTTCTGTGAAAAATGCTATTGGTGTTTGATAGAGGTTGAATTTGTAGATTTGCTTTGGGTAGTATGGACATTTTAACAATATTGATTCCTGCAATCCGTGAGCATGGAATATATTTTCATTTGTTTGTGTCCTCTTCAACTTCTTTTATCAGTGTTTTACAGTTTTCAAAGTACAGGTCTTTGAACTTTTTGCTTAAGTATTTGATTATTTTTGTTGCAAGTATAAATTAAATTGTTTTCTTAATTTCTCTTTCTACTACTTCATTATTAGTGTATACAAATCATTGATTTCCGTGTGTGAATTTTGCATTTACTGATTTATTACTTCTAATAGTTTTTTGGTGGAGTCTAGGATTTTCCATATGCATTATTATGTCATCTGCAACTAGCGACGGTTTAACTTCTTCCTTACGAACTCAGATGCCTTGCATTTATTTGTTCTGCCTGATCACTGTGACTAGGACTTCCAGTATTATGTTGAATAAAGGTGATGATAGTGAACATTGCTGTTGTGTTCCAGATTATAGAGGAAGGCCTCTAAGTTTTCATCATTGATTATGTTTTCTGTCGGTTTTTCATATAAGACATTTATTGCGTTGAAGTATGTTCCCTGTGAATCTACTGTGTTGACAGTTTTTAGCATGAATGGGTGTTGAATTTTGACAAATGATTTTTCTGAATCGATTGAGATTTTTATCTTTGGTTTTGCTGATGTGGCATATCATATTGATTGATTTTGCAAATATTGAACCATCCTTGAATACTGGGAATAAACCTCTCTTGATCATGGTACGTGATTCTTGTAACATATTTTTGAATGCAGTTTGTTAATATTTTGGATATATGTTAATTGGAGATATTGGCCTGTAGTTTTCTTTTTCTTTTTTTTTTTTTTTTTATAATGTCTCTGTCTGGTTTTGGTATCAGGGTAATGCTGCCCTTGTAGAATGTATTTGGAATTTTCCTTCCTCTTGTAATTTTGGTATTATTTGAGGAAAACTGGTATTAACACTTCTTTAAATATTTGGTATAATTCACCTCTGAATCCAGTTGGTCCTGGACTTTTCTTTGTTGGGAGGCTTTTTTTTAAATGTTTATTTATTTTTGAGGCAGAGACAGAGAGACAAAGACAGAGACTGAGTGTGCAAATACACGCGTGCCTGAGCAGGGGAGAGGCAGCGAGAGAGGGAGATGCAGAATCTGAAGCAGAATCCAGGCTGCTGAGCTGTCAGCACAGAGCCCAAAGCAGGGCTCAAACTCACAAGCTGTGAGATCATTACCTGAGCCAAAGTCAGATGCTTAACCTATTGAGCCACCCAGACGTCCCCTGTTGGGAGTTTTTTGATTACCAATCTAATTTAATTACTATTGAATTTGTTCAGAGTTTTTATTTTTTTCTGATTCAGTTTTAGATTTTCCATTTTATCTGGTTCTTTTATCTGTTTCTTCTAGGTCATTCAATTTGTTGGCATATACTTTTTCACAGTAGTCGCTAATAATCCTTTGTATTTCTGTGGTATTGGTTGTTACTTCTCTTTTGTTTCTGATTTTATTTATTTGTCCTCTATTTTTTTCTTGATAAATCTGGCTAAAAGTTTGTCAGTTTTGTTTATCTTTTGGAAGAACAAGCTCTTGGTTTAATTGATCTTTCTTGTTTTTTAAAATCTGTATTTCATTTATTCCTGTTCTGATCTTTATTATTTCCTTCCTTCTACTAGCCTAGAGTTTTGTTTGTTCTTTTTCTAGTTCCTTTGATTATAAACATTATATGAGTTTTCTTATTTCTTGAGGTGGGACTATATCACTATATATTTTCCTGTTACAACTGTTTTTGCTATGTTCCAAAAATTTTGTACTGTTGTTTTTTTTTCATTTGTCTCATTTTATTTTTTTTTATTTCCTCTTTGATTTCACTTCATTGAGACTTGTTTTGTGGCTTAATGTTATCTATCCTGTGCACTTGAAAAGAATGTGTTTGTGGTTGTTTTAGATGGAATTTTCCATATTTATCTTTTAAGTTCATCTGTTCTAAATGTGTCATCTAATACACTTTACTTACTGACTTTCTGCCTGGATGATCTATCCATTGATTTTGGTGTTATATTAAAGTCCCATACTGTTACTATATTTTTGATTTCTACCTTTATGTCTGTTAATATTTGATTTATGTATTTGGGTGCTTATATGTTAGGTTCATAGATATTTTCAATTATTATACCCTCTGTTGGATTGACATTTACTGATCATTATGGAAAGCCCTTCTTTGCCTCTCTTTGTAATACCCAATATGTATATGTTTTCCTGATTGTATCCAAACTGAAACAGGAATGATTCCAGATAACTGGCTACGAAATATTGAAAAATGAGATAGTTATCTCACCTCGTTGATTTGTATGTAGAGGTAACCTCTTTGACATTCATAAATGAGGTCTTAATAATCTATGGAAAGTAGTGGCTTTCCAAAATTTTAAGTTATCATCAGTGGTGGCTTGAAATAAAGCATATTTTAAATATAAGAGAGTAGATTGTAAGTGTTCTGAACACACACACACACACACACACACACAAACATTTACACACAGGTAAATATTTGAGGTGATGGATAGGTGAATTAACTTGATTGTGGAAATCATTTCACAGTGCAGATTTATATCAAAGTATAATGGTGTATATCTTAAACATATACATTTTGTCAATTATACCTCAGTAAAGCTGGAAAAAGTTTAAAATAAAAAAATAAAGTTAAGTCATTGAAAGACTAAATGATAATGCACTTGGACATTATAATAATAATGATTATAATATGAACCATGCGACTAGTGTTTTTTTTTTTTTTTACAACATTGGAGAAATTACTGAAAGAGCAGGATGAGGGCCCTACATTTTCAACTCAAGACTCAGAACTGGATATAATTATTAAGTCTCCAAAATAATTTTTCTTTTATAGACACAGGACTGATGTAGTTGAAAATAAATACCTTAACTTTATTTTTTTTAATTATTTTAAAGATTTTCCAGCTTTACTGAGGTATATTTGACAAAATGTATATGTTTAAGATATAAATTGGCTTCTGCAATCAAAGTTGAATTGACATCTTTGCCAAGACTCTTATCTTTAGTTTCGGGCATTGAATGACTATGAATGAGACCTGACATTTTAGGTAGAGACATTTCATTGCACTTAGATGAACATGATAACCTTGAATCCTCAAATCCCTCTGAGCCTCTCTTGCCAGAGGAATTCATTCCTTTTCTTTCTGAGAATACCATCCTCCCTTTTTTAAAGAAATGTAATTACCTCACCTGAGGCAATTATCTCTTAAAGGATGCTGAGTCTCTTCAAAACTACTCCTTGTTGTATTTAGACTAAATATTAGAGTCAGAGCCCATTGTGCTTCAACATGAAAAATATAAAATCTGATCCAGGAAAAGATGGCTCATGTACTTAAAGAATTTCAGGGTTTGCTAAGTTATACTGAAGAAGAATGTGTGGTATATGTGTAGAAATTAATTCTAAGAATAGTAACCAAAGAGGACCGAAATAATGTTAGCCTTTGAGCTTTAATATTGATAACGCATATGCTTACTGGGGATGGTGGGTATAATATATTAGATGGACAGATGGGAGTAGTTCTAACACTTTTCTTGATTGGTTGAAAGAAGTCTAAAGTCAATAGTGACTTGCAGACTATGAAATTTAGATTCCAGAGCCTCCCTCATAGAAGGAAGGAATCCCAAAATTTAAGGAGTCAGAATTATTGGAATTGATACTTCATGAACCACTCTACCCACTCTCTTCCCATTCTTCAGTGTGTCTCCTGATAGACCAAAAGGATATTCATTTTGCTGAGACATCAGAAAGTGTAATAATAAGAAAAATGCACTAGCATCTTTGTAAAGCCTTGTAGTGGCTGCTCTCTGTATGTTGGGATGATAGTAGGAAATGGTTATATTAAAATGGGCTTCCTGATTTCAATTGGAATAATGTAATCCTCTATGGCAGAGACCATGGCTCCTTGCTTAGTTGTCTGATAGAAGATGAAGGCAATTACTGTAAGGTGGAATAGGACCTAAATAATAATTACCTTTAGAGATATTTTGTGTTGGCTAACTTATCATGGTGTTATTAGTAAAAAGTAGGTAAACATCCTACCAAAGATTTACCCCATCTGTAAAATAAATACACACATATTATATCTGGTGAGTAGACATAAGACTTGGAATTCTACAATGGAGTCTCACACTTCTTATCTAGCTCCCAAAGCTAAATCATTTCAGCCTTGACTCCCCCTCAGTGAAGATGAGGATGAATCCCTTGAGGAAGCAACTTATGACACAGCCACAATTCTATACTGTAAATCATCCTTAAAAGTCTCTTTAAAAGGGAATGGTGCCATAAGCAGGATATCTGAGCACTGACCAAAGAGGAGTTACCAGATATTTTAAGAATTATTAGATACTGGCTCTTGGCTGATGCTAATCCTGGAGATCTTAAACAACAATATGCTCCTCTGGTCAGAGTGAAAGCTAGTGAAAGTCTCAGTAAAAAGTAGATATTTTCCTAAAACTAGTTCTCCATGGATCCAGTCATTCTGTAGACCCACCTTATGATTTTTTTCCCTCCATTTTGTTAACACATGGTAGAATAAATACATACTGAAATTTACCAAATTCTCACATATGTTCACTGATATATGGGTGTGAAACATATTGGATTAGAAAAAAGACCAATTAGGAACCCTAGGAACTTTGTCCATTCCAGAACAGTAAATCAAAGGCAATAGTGCAAACCTGGGAAAAGTAAAGAAAATAATAACACCATTAAAAACAAAAGATGCAGGAGTGATCTTTTTTTAACTTATCTGTTTGATATTTGCAGAATGTGTTTGGGACATGGAGAGTGATTTTGAATTATAAATTGAATCTGATGATGATTCTAGTTTTACAGAGATGGAAACTAATGCTCAAAAAGGATGGGATTCCTAGTGAATAAAGTAGTGAGGATTGAAACTCACATCTTTCTAAATGAGAGACTATGTTTCCAGTCAGAATAATATGTCTGTATCCCACTCATGGATTCCAAGGAATCTACAAAATAAATTCTAATCCTTTATACCTCATATTTAAGACCTTGTAAAACCAAAATTACAGAATGATATCTCTCCAAATATGTGTATATGTGTATGTATGAATGTATGTGCATATAAATATATATGTACACACACATACACTCAAACCACTCTTCTGTGACAGTTTAAATCTACTCTTAGTATGCTTTCCTACCAACATAGCCCACTGATACCTTAACCTCATTTGTTTTCTGTAATTTTTTTCCTCAAATATGTACATCTTTTGCATTGTTGTTTAACTTTTATTATTTAGTTTTTCATGTGTCTAGAACTTAGACCCTGAACACAGTATATGTTTTTGGATGTTATGAACCTGAGAGTAATAACACACACGTAGAAAGAAAGCAGGGTTCCAAAATATCACAGACCTAAATTTGAATCTTGTCCTGCAATTATTAGCTAAATTGTTTAATCTCTGATACTTGGCTTCATCTTTGGTAAAATAATTCCTCTCATACTTGTGGTGGAGATTGTGTGTGATGTTGTAAACAAAAGTGCCTCATGTATAGAATGTATTTCATAAAATTCTGTTCCTATCTGACTCTTTCTCCTAATCTGTGAATCCTTTCTTTGTGTATCCCTTTAGACTCAAAAGTTGTCTTTTGAAAGTGTAAAATAATAAAGCTCAAAGAAAGTCATAGACTTATCTTAGGTCATGTGGCACAGGAAAATAGGACTCCAGATAACCTGGCACTCATCATCATTCTGAGAGTGAAACTTCAAAGAGAAATCCATCTCCAAGACTGTAATTCCCTTGAACAGAGCCTCTGTAGAAGAAATCTAGAGGATTTTTTAAAAATGTTTATTTATTTTTGACAGAGAGAGAGATCAAGAGAGAGAGAGACAGAGCATGAGTGGGGGAGGGGCAGAGAGAGAGGGAGACACAGAATTTGAAGCAGGCTCCGGGCTCCGAGTTGTCAGCACAGAGCCCAATGCAGGGCTCTAACTCATGGACTGTGAGATCATGACCTGAGCTGAAGTTGGCCCCCCAACTTACTGAGCCACCCAGGCACCCCAGAAATCTAGAGGATTCTAAGAAGAGCAAGCACCCTTCCAAAATGCACCACAATTGTTACCCCACAAAGGAAAGGAGCAAGCACCAGATATAGAGCCGTTCTTGAACCTTCTAAAAAATTGGATATATGATTCTCCATAGCATATACACATGAACCTCCACCACATCCTGTTATCTAACTAATTACCCTGGTACTAGATTCCTATAAGTGCTAGATACTATAAGTACACTTATATTGCTATAAGTGTACTGTCACTATTGAATCATGAGCATTTCTCTTCCATGAGTATATTATAATTTTAATTTTCTGTGTACCTTTCTGTCTTTAAACAACTATGAGCTTCTTGAGAACTAGCAGTGAATTTTTAATCTCTATTTCACCAGTACGTAGAATAGTTGTTGGTACAAATGTGGCATTTGATATATAATTGCTTAATTAATTAATGTTGCTAAGTTTAGAATTCCACAATACATTCTTTTCCTTTCAGGAGTTAGTTCATATTAATTAATGGACATCAGCAGAGAGAAAACTCCCAAATTAAATAATAATAATAAGATCGCTAATTGTAAAGTGTTAAATCAGAGATTTGTGAGAGGAAGAAAGAAAGCGGGGGTTGGCAAGCTATGGCCTATGTGCCAAATCTTGCTTGCCAACTGTTTTTGTAAATAAAGTTTTATTATAACACAGGTGTGCTTCTTTGTTTATTGTCTATGGATTCTTTTTTTTAATGTTTTTTTTTTGTGTGTGTTTGAGACAGAGGGAAAAAGACAGAGACAGAGTGAGGAGGAGGGGGAGGGGCAGAGAGAAAGGGACAGAATCTGAAGCAGGCTCCAGGCTCTGAGCTGTCAGCACAGAGCCCGATGCAGGGCTTGAACTCGTGAACCATGAGATCATGACCTGAGCTCAAATGAGATACTTAACCACCTGAGCCACCCAGATACCCTGGTCAATGGATTCTTTTGAGTCACAACTGAGTTGAATAGTTTAGACAGATTTCATATGGCCAACAAAGTTGAAGATATTTAATACCTGGCTTTTATGGAAAAAGTTTTCCAACTCCTTCTTTGGATCATGTAAGCTACTTTCATGTATTTTTTATCTCGTATGGGGTATTAAAATCCCTACATTCTCTTTGAGGAAATAATAGAATATAATTGTCAAAGCTGTGTCTAAAAATTATTGTAGAACACAGATTCTAAATAGATATTTCAGGAAGAACAAAAGTTTCTAACTACTGTTAATAAATTGAGGGAAGATATATTCTAGTCTGATATGAATAATGGATTCAGGCTAAAAAGATAATAACATCCTGTTAAATCTTATTTCCATGTCTTGAGAATAAATATTAATATGGTGATGGATAATCTCTTTCCCACCCACTTTATGTACATTCATTGCAGGAGGCCCTTGGCTTGTTCTTCTCACATAAACATCATTCCTTTTCTGCAACACACAACATGGCAAATGCTTAACCAGTCACATTCTCTTTACTCAACCATGAGAACCATGATGGTATCCCAGATTCAGATGCATTATATTTTCAATAGCTTTTTCTTCCTTTGTGTTCTTCCATGGGATAAAGCTGACCTTCCTTTGCATCTTCTCAATGCACCATCAATGCTGGATTGATTGTGACACTGAGTGTTCTGAAATACTTTTTTTTTGACTTTTTTTAATATTTATTTTTGAGAGAGAGACAGAGAGAGAGCAAGCGAGCACACAAATTGGGGAGGGGCAGAGAGAGAGGGAGACACAGAATCTGAAGCAGACTCCAGGCTCCAGGCTCTGAGCTGTCAGCACAGAGCCTGACATGGGGCTTGAACTCACAAACCATGAGATCATGACCTGAACCGAGGTTGGATGCTTAACTGACTGAACCACCCAGGAGCCCCCTGAAATACTTTTTAAACCTTTATATTGAAGTATAATTAATATGCAAAAAGTAGCACATATTTAATGTATAAATCTAGATGACTTTGGGGTAAGTATGTATATTACTTACTGCGAAACATCACCACCATCAAAGCCATAAACATATCCATCACCAACCAGTTTCCTTCTCTCTCTTTGTTATAATTTACTGTGAGTGAGTGAGTGAGTGAGTGAGTGTGGTAAGAACACTTAACATTTACTCTCTTAGCAAATTTTCTGTATATAATTTAGTATTGATGGCTATGGCACTATGCCATATAATAGACCTCCAGAATTTATCTTGCATACTGAAACTTTGTAAACATTTAAGCATCACCTCCCCATTTCTGAATCTCCCTAGCCTCTGGCAAGCACCATTCTACTCTCTGCTTCTATGAGTTTAACTATTTTTAATTCCACATATAATTGAGATTATACACTATTTGTCCATATATGATTTATTTCACTTAACATAATATTCTCCAGGTCCACAGTTGGAGCTTACATTTCCCTAAAATCTATTACATAAACATGGAGTTTAGTGTTCCTTTCCACAAGTACTCCACATAATAGGTTTTTCAGGATTACTGTCTTTGCCAGTGTAATCCCATCTCCTGGCACTCCTGGGATGATCACTAATTGAAAGAGGAGGCATCGTCTGCCCCACTTTCTTGCTAGGAGTCTTAAAACAGGTATAGGGAAAGCATGATTATAAAAATGCCTGACAATACTATATATTTCCCATGAGCTCATGACTATTTATAAATGTAAAGAAAATGCATTACTTGTTATAAACTTATATGAGTGGGTACCTCTTTGGAGGAAAGGAGCAGACATGGACAATATGAGGAGTCAAAAGTGTGGAAACTTGAGCTTTATCTGTAATGGTCTGATTGTTTTTTTTTTAATTAAAAATTTATATATAGCTTGCATAACTTAGAGCTATTTAACCACCTCCTCCAAAGAATTCTAATTAACACTAAGCAACATGTGATAAATATTTAATCAGGTGCATAGGAAGTTAGACAAGGTTACTTTCCATGTGCCACCAAACCCCAAACTTTGGGCTGCCTCTTACTCTTTGTGGCTGACAAAGCTGTGTATGGAGTAGTAATGTGTAGGAGGTGGGTATCTTCATTTCAGATTTCTCACATGAGCCTGAGCTCCTTATATTATTTCTTGTATTTGAGGTCTTATTTTAGTCCTTGAACAAGACACACAGTTGACTCTACCTCTTCATCCATGATCTTGAGCAGATGCTTAGCCTCCAGATGCTTTCATCTACTCATGCACCCATACATTTTAGTTGTTCGGAAAAAGAGAGTATCAATCAAACCACTTTTCTCTCCCTGACCACATTCTCTGAGGATAAGCATTTACCCATCTGTGATTCTGTGACTTTGTAGGTTTTCTCTCTCCACCTTAAGTATCCAGATCCCTTTAGTTGCCATTGCCTTTTGCAATAGCATTGTATTCACTCCTGTGACAGAACTTCCAGGGCCGACATCTGAAAAACGCATAGCATATTCCTTCAGCCTTTGTTTGATTTAATTCACAACTATGATGGATGGTTTCATGAAAGACTCAGTTCTTGCTGACAAATCCACTTCAGGTGTGTACCATGCATTTATCTTCTTTATTTTTAGAGTCTTTCCCAATTCCACTGAAAGCCTTGTAGCTTAACATACAATCTCAGCCAAGAAGTGTGGGACAGTTAGTGTCTCTAGGGATTATCCCAGTCTCCTGTCCTTCTAGTGGACAATTCCAAGAGGAATACTGATATTTCTTTTGTTAGAATGGAGTTGAACACTATTGACATTATATTTACTAAGGTAATAAATGGAGGTGTGGGAGAAGGGTACCTTAACATCTTTGATTAGCTCAGTGATGACTTTCCAGTGTGTAGGCCAGGTTTGATGGTAGGAGATACTTCTATGTAACCAGGCTCCCTAAAGTCAATGGGGATGATAGGATTCCAGAATGACACAATCTTGGTGGGAACACATAACTACTGGAGACAAGATAAATGCAATTATTATAATGGGCAGTTGGATGGTTATTAGGAAGTCCCAACTACAGGGATCTGTGGCAATGCCTAATAAGTAATGTGTTAGTAGAGACAAGATGGGGTAAAAACAAAGGTATTGTTTGACTTATATATTCAACAGGATTAAGAACAGGTAAACAGAAGATTAAGGTCAGTACTGTAATAAAAAATAATCATCCCTCATCTAATTTCTAGATTTAATCAGTTCTCATTCCCAGGAGGAGGAGCCCTAAGGTCAGTATAGTATATGTAATAAATATTTCCCAATTCTTCCCTAAAGGAACTTGTGTCTACTTGCTAAATTATACACTAGTGAAGAGAAATGCTTAAAGCTCATTGTACTGACACTGAAATCCAGGCATCAAATGGCATCATGCTCTCATCTCCCTAGTTAGATTGGATATTTATGAATGGAGGGCAAGACAGGAGTCCTGGCTCAAGTTTTACTAAATGTGTCTAGTGGGTTTATAGAACATCATATAGTTATTTCTCTGGTCCTTTGGTGCATAATTAAGATGAATATTTTTTTTATTTATTTTGGAGAGAGAGCATGAGTGGAGAAAGAGACAGAGTCAAAGAAACCTAAGCAGACTCCATGCTGTCAGTGCAGAACCCAACCCATGGCTTGAACTCACAAACCACAAGATCATGATCTGAGCCGAAATCAGGAGTTAGACTCAACTAACTGGAGCCACCAAGTGCCCCAGTATGAATATTTTTAGTAGATAACAGAAACCACAACCACATTGATTCTTTGACTTGTGGGGTACAGGTTATTAGGGTAAAAATGGCCAGTGAAATCCCCAAATCTGCTATTTGATCCATCATGGTATAACAGAAGACACATCCCATCCCAAGTGGAATGGTCAACTTTAGCATAACCCTCCAAAACTTAAAAGATGGAGAAGTCATCTCTCTTCTATCCCTATTAAATTAATAAATATGTTCCCTGAAAAATCCCAAGTTGGATGTTTCAAATTTACTAAATAAGATTACCAGAATCTGTGACACTTGATGTAAGGCTATTTACCTAGATATAAAATTATTATCCTTTTATTTAAATTCCATCATAATCAACATATAGTTATATTAATTAGATATAAAATTATTTTCAATCTTCATGAAAAGTATGGAAAGCAAGTTGTATTTATGTGAGAATAATGGCAATATTTAATTACTCATTTAGGGCTAAAATTATTCTCTTAATCTTTGTGAAAATATAGCATATAGAGACCTTAATTTCTTTGACATCCATAAAACATAGTCCTTGGTCCACTATATTAATGATATGATGACCTGGTAATTAGGAAATGAGAAATACATTAGATGTTCTAATAAAACACAGTGTCAGAATTGTGAGGTAAATCCTACAAATATTCAGAAAATGGACTTATTGGTGAAGTGTTTAGAAGGTCAGTGGTCTGAGCATGCCAGAATATTCCCTTTTAGTGTATCCCTTGACACTAAGAAAGTTGCACAGTGCTCGGTAGGCATCTTGGAATTTTGAGGGAACCATATACTCCATTTGGGAATAATATGCAGATTGATTTATCTGGTGATTCACAAATTGCCAGTTTCAAACAGGATCCAAGAGAGGGCTCTAAAACAGGTGAAGGCTGTCTCTACCGCTATCAAATAAATGGTGATAGAGAATCTATGGCAGATACAGATGCTTGGTGTAGACAGAGTCTTTGGCAAGTCCAGATTGGAGAGTTTCAATAGAGACCCCTAATATTCTAGAACAAGGTCATTCCCTCTGTAGAAAAGAATAATTTGCTATTTGAAAACTTGTTCTTGATGAGCTACAGGTCTCTGGTAGGAACTGACATACCAGAACTTCTCATTACAAACTGGGTGTGTCAGATCCATGAAGTCTGAGGATCAGGACGATGCAGCAACCATCAAAGGTACAATGAAAATGATTCCACTGGAATTAGACATAGCAGAACTAGAGCATACAAGCAAGGTACATTAAAACGTGACCTCCAAGCCCACAGAACCTACCTCTGCTGTACCTCACCTCTTCCACAGCTCATATCATTGGCCTCATGGAGGGATTTAGCATAGACGAGAAAACAAATTTGTGCTTGATTTACAAATTAATCTGCTTGATAGGTCAGTGAACAAAAAATTACTGAGACCGTACTCTGAATTTGTGTTTCCCATTCCCCTAATGTTAGGCTTTGCTGGATTATAAGTTCTAGTTCCCATTAGAGAAAGCTTCTACCAGGAGGCAAAGAAATGTTTCCGATAGCCAGTAACTACCACTCCCATGTAATCACTTTGGGTTCTTTATGCGGGTTAGACAGAATGCAAAGGAAGGGGTTCTCAGTTGACTTAGTTAATTAATGCTTATCATAATTAGGAACTAGGATTGCTGCTACATGTCGGATACAAGCAGGCATAAGTGTAAACTCAAGTAATTCATTTTGGTATCTGTTGGCATATCAATTCCTGGAGATAAGATGAATGGGCTTAAGTAACCACGGTTTAATAAAGCTGTCAGGACTCAGATCCTTCAGGGATGAAGATCTGGGTCATAAACTGGGCAATGAAAGATAGAACTGATAAATATCAGTGTGGACTTGAAAATCGTTACAGCAACTGAGATTGTAGCTTATTGTTAAATTTTCATAGGTATTTTGGCTAACATCTTGAAGAATTGGTGATAAAAAGTACCTAAGAGTCACTAAGTTTAAGCAGTATAAAGGGTGGACTGTAGTCAAAGCTCTGGTGTTTATCTTCACATCTTCTTGGACCACTTATGCTTTAGCCACAAAGCTGGGCTCTTTATTAGTTCATATTCCTTTTATGCTGATAGAGTCCTGCTTTAAGTACACACCATTTTCTCTCGATTCAGAGCCTTCCCAGACACCATGGGAGATAAGTTAGAGTAGCAATGCTGCACAGGATGTCTCAGCAGAATAGAGTTCCCCTACCCACATCAGTGCAACTGAGAAAGTACCCTATGTTGAATTTTTATTTTTCACTGATCCTGTTCCCCCACTCCTAAATCTTGGGATCACCACCCAAATAAATTATGTGCATCCAAATCTTTGTCTCAGGTTCTGTTTTCAGAGTAATCCAAACTAAGACAGCCTCCCATCTAAAATTCGGATCCGTTCTTTCATGCCTCAAATGCTTATTACTATTATACTTTTCAACCTCATTCAATCTAGAAATCAGACCACCTTCAGATCTTCAAATAATTAACTGGTTACCTAGTTTGGTGATTTTTATTTAGGCTTGATTTGGTAAACTATCATTTTGTGTTCTGGCTTCTGCCTATTCTTTATTTCTGGCTCTGAATGTATATTTTCATATATATGTTTCTGACCATGATGAGGTAATAAACTTAATTTAGATTTGAATATTTTCTCTTAATATTTTCATTCACTAAAGAAGAGTTACAGCTAATTACTTTGGAAAGACCCTCATTTCCTTATCCCTCCAGAAATTTAAGAGTTTTTATTCAGGCCACTACTTCTTTGAAATGTATCCTTCCATAAGTACCAGCATAAATAGTTTTGTTTGTTACCTCAATTGAAAATTGTGAACAATTTTTAAAAATACAGATGTAAGTCCTATAGTGTTCTGAATTTTACTGACTTAATTTGATAGGATCTGAATCCAAACTAGAGATATGAAATGGTTCCTGTGAGAGAGGGTATGGTTTCAAACATTTGGCACTGCTAAGAGCATCAGAAACCCTAGTATTTTTTAATATATAGTATAAAATTTACCATCTGAACAATTTTTTTAGATTTTATTATTTTTATTGAATTATAATTAACATATAATGTTATTAGTTTCAGGTTTATGATATATTGATTTAACGGTTCTGTTCATTGCTCACTTCTCACTATGGTAAGTGTGGTCACTATCTGTTACCATGTGACTTATTTATTTTGTAACTGAAAGTTTGTACCTCTTAATCCCCTTTAGCAATTTCACCCATTTCCCCACCTCTTCTGGCAACCACCAGTTCTCTTTTTAAGACTTTTTGTTTGTTTCTTCACTTTGTTTTTTAGATTTCATGTATAAATGAAATCACATGGTGCTAGTCTTTCTCTGATTTATTTCACTTAGCATAACACCCACTGGGTCCATCCATGTTGTCACAAATGACAAGATCTCATTCTTCTTTATGGTTGAGTAATATCCCATTTTGTATATAGGCCACATCTTCTTTATCTACTCATATATCTATGGATATTGAGGTTGCTTCCATATCTTGTCTATTGCAAATAATGCTGCTATAAACATAGGATTGCATATATTTTTTTTCATTTGCATTTCCCTGATGATGAGTGATGTTGAGCATCTCTTCATGTGTCTGTTGGCCATTTATGTCTTTTAGAGAAATGCCTATTCATGTCTTCGGCCCAATTTTAAACTGGATTGTTTTATGGGTGTTGAGTTGTGTCAGTTCTTTGCATATTTTGGATACTAACCCTTTATCAGACATGTCATTGGAAAATATCTTTTGCAATTAAGTAGGTTGCCTATTAGTGTTTTGATTGTTTCCTTGGCTGTGCAGGAGCTTTTTATCTTGATGAAGTCCCAATAGTTGATTTTTACTTTTCTTCCCTTTGCCTCAGGAGACATATCTAGGAAAATGTTGCTATAGCTGATGTCAGAGAGATTACTGCCTGGGCTCTCTTCAAGGATTTTTATGGTTTAAGATCTCACATTTAGATCTTTAATCCCATTTTCATTTATTTTTTGTATAACCTAAGACAGTAGTCCAGTTTCATTCTTTTGCATGTAGCTATCCATTTTTTCCCACACTATTTGTCAAAGAGACTGTCTTTTTTCCATTTCCATTCCTCCTTTGTTAAAGATTTGCCATATAATTGTGAGTTTATATCTGGGATTCCTATTGTGGTCCGTTGATCTCTGTGTCTATTTTTATGCCACTACTGTACTGTTTTATTAACTACAGCTTTGTAATATAATTTGAAATCTGGAAATGGGATACCTCCAGTTTTTTTCTTTTTTTTTTTTCAATATATGAAATTTATTGTCAAATTGGTTTCCATACAACACCCGGTGCTCATCCCAAAAGGTGCCCTCCTCAATACCCATCACCCACCCTCCCCTCCCTCCCACCCCCATCAACCCTCAGTTTGTTCTCAGTTTTTAAGAGTCTCTTATGCTTTGGCTATCTCCCACTCTAACCTCTTTTTTTTCCTTCACTTCCCCCATGGGTTTCTGTCAAGTTTCTCAGGATCCACATAAAAGTGAAACATACGGTATCTGTCTTTCTCTGTATGGCTTATTTCACTTAGCATCACACTCTCCAGTTCCATCCACGTTGCTACAAAGGGCCATATTTCATTCTTTCTCATTGCCACGTAGTACTCCATTGTATATATAAACCACAATTTCTTTATCCATTCATCAGTTGATGGACATTTAGGCTCTTTCCACAATTTGGCTATTGTTGAGAGTGCTGCTATAAACATTGGGGTACAAGTGCCTCTATGCATCAGTACTCCTGTATCCCTTGGATAAATTTCTAGCAGTGCTACTGCTGGGTCATAGGGTAGGTCAACTTTTAATTTTTTGAGGAACCTCCACACTGTTTTCCAGTGTGGCTGCACCAATTTGCATTCCCACCAACAGTGCAAGAGGGTTCTCATTTCTCCATATCCTCACCAGCATCTATAGTCTCCTGATTTGTTCATTTTGGCCACTCTGACTGGCGTGAGGTGATATTTGACTGTGGTTTTGATTTGTATTTCCCTGATGAGGAGCAACGTTGAGCCTCTTTTCATGTGCCTGTTAGCCATCCGGATGTCTTCTTTAGAGAAGTGTCTATTCATGTTTTCTGCCCATTTCTTCACTGGGTTATTTGTTTTTCGGGTATGGAGTTTGGTGAGCTCTTTATAGATTTTGGATACTAGCCCTTTGTCCAATATGTCATTTGCAAATATCTTTTCCCATTCCGTTGGTTGCCTTTTAGTTTTGTTGGTTGTTTCCTTTGCTGTGCAGAAGCTTTTTATCTTCATAAGGTCCCACTAGTTCATTTTTGCTTTTAATTCCCTTGCCTTTGGGGATGTGTCAAGTAAGAAATTGCTACGGCTGAGGTCAGAGAGGTCTTTTCCTGCTTTCTCCTCTAGGGTTTTGATGGTTTCCTGTCTCACATTCAGGTCCTTTATCCATTTTGAGTTTATTTTTGTGAATGGTGTGAGAAAGTGGTCTAGTTTCAACCTTCTGCATGTTGCTGTCCAGTTCTCCCAGCACCATTTGTTAAAGAGACTGTCTTTTTTCCATTGGATGTTCTTTCCTGCTTTGTCAAAGATGAGTTGGCCATACATTTGTGGGTCTAGTTCTGGGGTTTCTATTCTATTCCATTGGTCCATATGTCTGTTTTTGTGCCAATACCATGCTGTCTTGATGATTACAGCTTTGTATTAGAGGCTAAAGTCTGGGATTGTGATGCCTCCTGCTTTGGTCGACTTCTTCAAAATTACTTTGGCTATTCACGGCCTTTTGTGGTTCCATATGAATTTTAGTATCACTTGTTCTAGCTTCAAGAAGAATGCTGATGCAATTTTGATTGGGATTGCATTGAATGTGTAGATAGCTTTGGGTAGTATTGACATTTTGACAATATTTATTCTTCCAATCCATGAGCAGGGAATGTCTTTCCATTTCTTTATATCTTCTTCAATTTCCTTCATAAGCTTTCTATAGTTTTCAGCATACAGATCTTTTACATCTTTGGTTACATTTATCCCTAGGTATTTTATGCTTCTTGGTGCAATTGTGAATGGGATCAGTTTCTTTATTTGTCTTTCTGTTACTTCATTGTTAGTGTATAAGAATGCAACTGATTTCTGTACATTGATTTTGTATCCTGCAACTTTGCTGAATTCATGTATCAGTTCTAGCAGACTTTTGGTGGAGTCTGTCGGATTTTCCATGTATAATATCATGTCATCTGCAAAAAGTGAAAGCTTAACTTCATCTTTGCCAATATTGATGCCTTTGATTTCCTTTTGTTGTCTGATTGCTGATGCTAGAACTTCCAACACTATGTTAAACAACAGCGGTGAAAGTGGATATCCCTGCCGTGTTCCTGATCTCAGGGAAAAAGCTCTCAGTTTTTCCCCATTGAGGATGATGTTAGCTGTGGGCTTTTCATAAATGGCTTTTATGATGTTTCAGTATATTCCTTCTATCCCGACTTTCTCAAGGGTTTTTATTAAGAAAAGTTGCTGAATTTTGTCAAAGGCCTTTTCTGCATCGATTGACAGGATCATATGGTTCTTATCTTTTCTTTCATTAATGTGATATATCACATTGATTGATTTGCGAATGTTGAACCAGTCCTGCATCCCAGGAAAGAATCCCACTTGATCATGGTGAATAATTCTTTTTATATGTGTTGAATTCGATTTGCTAGTATCTTATTGAAAATTTTTGCATCCATATTCATCAGGGATATTGGCCTGTAGTTCTCTTTTTTTACTGGGTCTCTGTCTGGTTTAGGAATCAAAGTAATACTGGCTTCATGGAATGAGTCTGGAAGTTTTCCTTCCCTTTCAATTTTTTGGAGTAGCTTGAGATGGATAGGTATTATCTCTGCTTTAAACGTCTGGTAGAACTCCCCTGGGAAGCCATCTGGTCCTGGACTCTTATTTGTTGGGAGATTTTTGATGACTGATTCCATTTCTTTGCTGGTTATGGGTCTGTTCAAGCTTTCTATTTCCTCCTGATTGAGTTTTGGAAGCGTGTGGGTGTTTAGGAATTTCTTCCAGGTTGTCCAGTTTGTTGGCATATAATTTTTCATAGTATTCCCTGATAATTGCTTGTATCTCTGAGGGATTGGTTGTAATAATTCCATTTTCATTCATGATTTTATCTATTTGGGTCATCTCCCGTTTCTTTTTGAGAAGCCTGGCTAGAGGTTTGTCAATTTTGTTTATTTTTTCAAAAAACCAACTCTTGGTTTCGTTGATCTGCTCTACAGTTTTTTTAGATTCTATATTGTTTATTTCTGCTCTGATCTTTATTATTTCTCTTCTTCTGCTGGGTTTAGTCTGCCTTTGCTGTTCTGCTTCTAGTTCCTTTAGGTGTGCTGTTAGATTTTGTATTTGGGATTTTTCTTGTTTCTTGAGATAGGCCTGGATTGCAATGTGTTTTCCTCTCAGGACTACCTTTGCTGCATCCCAAAGTGTTTGGGTTGTTGTATTTTCATTTTTGTTTGTTTCCATATATTTTTTAATTTCTTCTCGAATTGCCTGGTTGACCCACTCATTCTTTAGTAGGGTGTTCTTTAACCTCCATGCTTTTGGAGGTTTTCCAGACTTTTTCCTGTGTTTGATTTCAAGCTTCATAGCATTGTGGTCTGAAAGTATGCATGGTATGATTTCAATTCTTGTAAACTTATGAAGGGCTGTTTTGTGACCCAGTATATGATCTATCTTGGAGAATGTTCCACGTGCACTCGAGAAGAAAGTATACTCTGTTGCTTTGGGATGCAGAGTTCTAAATATATCTGTCAAGTCCATCTGATCCAATGTATCATTCAGGGCCCTTGTTTCATTATTGACTGTGTGTCTAGATGATCTATCCATTTCTGTAAGTGGGGTGTTAAAGTCCCCTGCAATTACCACATTCTTATGAATAAGGTTGCTTATGTTTGTGAGTAATTGTTTTATATATTTGGGGGCTCCTGTACTTGGTGCATGGACATTTATAATTGTTAGCTTTTCCTGATGGATAGGCCCTGTGATTATTATATAATGCCCTTCTTCATCTCTTGTTACAGCCTTTAAAGTCTAGTTTGTCTGATATAAGTATGGCTACTCCAGCTTTCTTCTGACTTCCAGTGGCATGATAAATACTTCTCCATCCCCTCACTCTCAATCTGAAGGTGTCCTCAGGTCTAAAATGAGTCTCTTGTAGACAGCAAATAGATGGGTCTTGTTTTTTTATCCATTCTGATACCCTATGTCTTTTGGTTGGCGCATTTAGTCCATTTACATTCAGTGTTATTATTGAAAGATATGGGTTTAGAATTATTGTGATGTCTGTGGGTTTCAGGCTTGTAGCGATGTCTCTGGTACTTTGTCTCACAGGATCCCCCTTAGGATCTCTTGTAGGGCTGGTTTAGTGGTGATGAATTCCTTCAGTTTTTGTTTGTTTGGGAAGACCTTTATCTCTCCTTCTATTCTAAATGACAGACTTGCTGGATAAAGGATTCTCAGCTGCATATTTTTTCTGTTCATCACATTGAAGATCTCCTGCCATTCCTTTCTGGCCTGCCAAGTTTCAGTAGAGAACTCGGTCACGAGTCTTATAGGTCTCCCTTTATATGTTAGAGGACGTTTATCTCTAGCCACTTTCAGAATTTTCTCTTTATCCTTGTATTTTGCCAGTTTCACTCTGATATGTCGTGCAGAAGATCGATTCAAGTTACGTCTGAAGGGAGTTCTCTGTGCCTCTTGGATTTCAATGCCTTTTTCCTTCCCCAGATCTGGGAAGTTCTCAGCTATTATTTCTTCAAGTACACCTTCAGCACCTTTCCCTCTCTCTTCCTCCTCTGGAATACCAATTATGCGTAGATTATTTCTCTTTAGTGCATCACATAGTTCTCTAATTTTCCCTTCATACTCCTGGATTTTTTTATCTCTCTTTTTCTAAGCTTCCTCTTTTTCCATAATTTTATCTTCCAGTTCACCTATTCTCTCCTCTGCCTCTTCAACCCGAGCCGTGGTCGTTTTCATTTTATTTTGCAGCTCGTTTATAGCATTTTTTAGCTCCTCCTGACTGTTCCTTAGTCTCTTGATCTCTGTAGCAATAGATTCTCTGCTGTCCTCTATACTGTTTTCAAGCCCAGAAATTAATTTTATGACTGTTATTCTAAATTCACTTTCTGTTATATTGTTTAAATCCTTTTTGATCAGTTCGTTTGCTGTTGTTATTTCCTGGAGATTCTTTTGAGGGGAATTCTTCCCTTTCGTCATTTTGGATAGTCCCTGGAGTGGTGAGGAACTGCAGGGCACTTCCCCTGTGCTGTCTTGAATAACTTGCGTTGGTGGGCAGGGCCACAGTCAGACTTGATGTCTGCCCCCAGCCCACCGCTGGGGCCACAGTCAGACTGGTGTGTGCCTTCTCTTCCCCTCTCCTAGGGGAGGCATCCACTGTGGGGTGGGGTGGCCCGTCTGGGCTACTTGCACACTGCCAGGCTTGTGGTGCTGGGGATCTGGTGTATTAGCTGGGGTGGATTGGCAAGATGCACAGGGGTGGGAGGGGTAAGTTCAGGTTGCTTATCCTTCGGTGATCTGCTTTGGGAGGAGCCCTGTGGCACCGGGAGGGAGTCAGGCCCACCAGAGGGATGGATCCACAGAAGCACAGAGTTGGGTGTTTGTGTGGTGCAAGCAAGTTCCCTGGCAGGAACCAGTTCCCTTTGGGATTTTGGCTGGGGGATGGGCGAGGGAGATGGTGCTGGCGAGTGCCTTTGTTCCCCGCCAAGCTGCACTCTGTCGTCTGGGGCTCAACAACTCTCCCTCCCATTGTCCTCCAGCCCTCCCGCTCTCTGAGTAGAGCTGTTAACTTATAACCTTCCAGATGTTAAGTCCTGCTTGCTGTCCGAACACACTCAGTCCGGCCCCTCCGCTTTTACAAGCCAGACTTGGGGGCTCTGCTTTGCCAGCGGACCGCCCCTCTGCCCTGGCTCCCTCCTGCCAGTCCATGTAGGGCGCACCGCCTCGCCGCCCTTCCTACCCTCTTCCGTGGGCCTCTGGTCTGCACTTGGCTCCATAGAATCCATTCTGCTAGTCTTCTGGTGGTTTTCTGGGTTACTTAGGCAGGTGTATGTGTAATCTAAGTGATCAGCAGGACGCTGTGAGCCCAGCGTCATCCTATGCCGCCATCTTCCCTCAATCATATCCAGTTTTGTTTTTCTTTTTCAAGATAGACTTGGCTATTTGAGGTCTTTTGTGGTTCCATACGAATTGTTTTTCCTAGTTCTGTGAAAAATGCTGTTGGTATTTTGATAGGAATTGCATTAAATATATAGAGTGCTTTGGGTAATACAGACATTTTAACAGCATTTGTTCTTCCAATCTATGAGCATGGAATGTGTTTCCCCTGAATGTCTTTTATCAGTGTTTTATAATTTTCAGAGTTCAGATCTTTCACCTCTTTGGTTATATTTATTCCTAGTTATTTTATTGTTTTGGTGCAGTCATAAATGGGATTTTTTTTTTTAATTTCACTTTTGGCTCTTTCATTCTTATTTAATAGGAATAAAATCGATTTCTGTACACTGATGTAATCTGCAGCTTTACTAAATTCATTTATCAGTTCTAACATTTTATTTGGTGGGGTCTTTCAGGTTTTCTGTTTAGAGTATCATATCCTCTGCAAATAGTGAAAGTTTTACTTCTCTTTCCTATTTGGATGCCTTTTATTTCTTTTTGTTTTCTGATTGTTGTATCTAAGACTTCCAGTACTATGTTGAATGAAGGTGAGAGTGGAATCCTTGTCATGTTTCTGATCTTAGGAGAACAGTTCCAAGTTTTTGCCCATTGAGGATGGTGTTAGCTGTGGCCTTTTCATACATGGCCTTTATTATGTTGAGGTATGTTCCCTCTAAACCTACTTTTTTGAGGCTTTTTATCATGAATGGATGTTATACTTTGTCAAATGCTTTTTTTTGTGCAGCTATTGAAATGATCATATGATTCTTATTCTTTATTTTATTTATGTGATGTATGCTTTTGATTTTGAGGATATTGAATCTATCCACCCTTGAAATCAGGAATAAATTCCACTTGATTGTGTGAATTACTTTTTTAATGTATTGTTTGATTCAGTTTGCTAGTATTTTGTTG
Organism: Herpailurus yagouaroundi; assembly: GCF_014898765.1. NCBI lineage: Eukaryota > Metazoa > Chordata > Mammalia > Carnivora > Felidae > Herpailurus > Herpailurus yagouaroundi. Next base: position 4,217,822 of record NW_024412452.1, read on the forward strand.
AGGATTTTTGCAGCTATGTTCATCAGGGTTATTGGCCTGTAGTTTTCTTTTTTAGTGGTGTCTTTATCTGGTTATGGTATCAGGATATTGCTGATCTTATAGAATGAATTTGGAAGTTTTCATTCCTTTTCTATTTTTTGTAAGAGTTTGAGAAGAATAGGTATTAACTCTTCTTTAAATGTTTAATAGAAATTGCCTGTGAAGCCATCTGGTCTTGGACTTTTATTTTGGGGGATTTTTTTGATTACTCGTTCCATTTCATTGCTGGTAATTGGTATGTAGAAATTTTATATTTCTTATGGCTTTGTTTTTTACACTTTTTATTTTAAATGTTGATTTTGAGAGAGAGAGATTGCACACGTGCATGAGTTGGGGAAGGGAAGGGAGAGAGGAGAGAGAGAATCTCAAGCAGGCTCTGCACCATCAGTGCAAAGCCTGATGCAGGGTTCGATTTCATGAACTGTGAGATCATGACCTGAGCCAAAATCAAGAGTCAGACACTTACCTAACTTCTAACTGAGCTATCCAGGCACCTCTTTTCTGGCTTTAGTTTGGCAAGCTACATGTTTCTAGGAATTTATCCATTTCTCCTAAAATATCCAGTTTGTTGATACATAGTTTCCATAATATTCTATTACAAGTGTATGTATTTCTGATTGTTATTTCTCCTCTTTTATTTGTGATTTTGTTCATCTGAGTTCTCTATTTTTTTTAGACTATCCAGAGGTTTATCAATTTTGTTGATTTTTTTCAAAGAACCATCTCCTGTTTTCAATGATCTGTTCTGGCATGTTTTATTGTTTCTGTATCATTTATTTCTGCTCTAATCTTTATTATTTCCTTCCTTCTGGTGGGTTTGGTTTGTGTGTGTGTGTGTGTGTGTGTGTGTGTTGTTCTTTTTCTACCTCCTTTAAGTGTAATGTTAGGTTGTTTGAGAAATGTCTTGCTTCTTGAGGTAGGTTTGTATTGCTATAAACTTCCTTCTTAGAACCACTTTTGCTGCATCCTAAAGCTTTTACCCCATTGTGATTTCATTTTTATTTGTTTCCATGTAATTTTTTAAATTTCTTCTTTGATTACTGGTTGATCCATTCATTGTTCAGTAGCATGATATTTAACCTACACATATCTGTGCTCTTTCCAGATGTTTTCTTGTGGTTGATTTCCAGTTTCATAGCATTGTGGTCTGAAAAGTTGCATGGTATGGCTTCAGTTTTTTGTTTTTTTAAAACTTTTTGGGACTTGTTTTGTGGCCTAATATGTGATGTATTTTGGAGAATGTTCCATGTATGCTTGAAAAGAATGTATATTCTGCTGTTTTAGGATGGAATGTTCTGAATATGTCTATTAAATCCACCTGGTCTAGTGTGTCTTTCAAAACCATTGTTACCCTATTGATTTTATTTTGGATGATATGCCCATAAATGTAAGTGGGGTGTTAAAGTCCCCTACTATTAATGTATAACTGTTAATTATTTACTTTATGTTTGTTATTAGCTGTTTTATGTATTTGGGTTGTCCCATGTTGAGTGCATAAATATTTACAATTGTTATATCCCTTTTTTGGATTGTCCCCTTTGTTATTATATAGTGTCCTTCTTTGTCTCTTGGTACAGTCTTTGTTTTAAAGTCAATTTTATCTGGGGGAAACTGGGTGGCTCAGTCAGTTAAGCATCTGACTTTTGATTTCAGATCAGGTCATGATCTCATGTTCATGAGATTAAACCCCACATCAAGTTCTGTGTTAACAGTGCAGAACCTGTTTGGGATTCTTGCTCTTCCTCTCTCTCTGCACTCCCTCAACATAAATTAATAAACATTTGTTAAAGTCTGTTTTGTCCAGTATAAATATTGCTACCCTGACTTTCTTTTTACATTTGTTTGCATGATAAATGTTTTTCCATCCCTTCATTTTCAATTTGCAGGTGTCTTTCAGTCTGAAATGAGTCTCCTGGAGGCAACATACATATACGTCTTTTTTTTTTTTTAATCCACTGTCACCTTATGTGCTTTTATTGGAACATTTAGTCCATTTATATTCAAAGTAATTATTGATATGCATTTATTGCCATTTTGTTACTTGTTTTGTGGTTGTTTCTACAGATTTTCTCTGATGCTTTCTTCTCTTGCTCTCTTTCATGGTTTGTGGTTTTTTTTAGTGATAAAATCAGATCCCTTTCCCTTTATTCTTTGCATATGTATTACTGGTTTTTGATCTGTGGTTACCATTAGGTTTGTATATAACATCATCTACTTAAGGCAATCTGTATAAAGTTGATGGTCACTTAAGTTTGAACCCATTCTTTACTCCTCTTTCCTTTCCCTTTTAGGTATATCGTATGATATTTTATCATTTGTTATTTTATGAATCTCTTGGCTGATTTTTACACAAATGTACTTTTACTGCTTTTATGTTTTTTACTCTTCATACTCTCACTTATGGTCTTTCCTTTCCCCTCAAAGATTCCTCTTTAATATTTCTTATAGGTCTGATTTAATATTAATGATCTCCTTTAGTTTTTGTTTGTTTGAGAAACTCTTTATCTCTCCTTCTGTTCTCAACGATAGCCTTCCTGGATAGAATATTCTTGTGTGCAGATATTTCCCTTTCAGCACTTTGAATATATCATGCCACTCTATTCTGGCCTGTAGTTTTTGCTGACAAATCCACTGATAGCCTTATGGGGTTTCTTTTTTTATGTAACTGTATTCTTTTGTCTTGGTGCTTTAATTTTTTTTTCCTTAGCACTATTTTCTGCCATTTTAATTACCACGTGTCTTGGTGTGGACAATCTTGGGTTGGATTTTTAGGAGGGATCTCCTTGCTTCCTGAATCTGCATACCTGTTTCTTACCCAGGTTAGGGAATTGTTTGGCTATTATTTCTTTAAATAAAATTTCTGCCCCTTACCCCTCTCTTCTTTTTCTGAGATCCTTATAATGCAAATGTTATTACTCTCACTGGAGTCACTGAGTTTCCTAAGACACTTCTCAATTTGTGTAATTTTCTTTCTTTCTTTGCTCAGCTTGGTTACTTTCACTTACTTAGTCTTCCAGGTTGTTAATTCATTCCTCTTCATCTAACCTGCTATTTATTCCATTAAGTGTATTTTTAATTTCATTTATTGTGTTCTTGATCTGTGATTGGTTCTTTTTTTTTTTTTTTATCTCTGTGGTAAGGTCTCACTGATGTCCTCCACTCTTTCCTCAAGTCCAGTTAGTATCTTTATGAACATTACTTTACATTCTCTACCAGGCATATTACTTATATTCATTTTGCTGAAGTCTCTTTCCATGGTTTGGTCCTGTTTTTTCATTTGGGAGGTGTTTCTCTGTCTCCTTATTTTGTCTAACTTTATATGTCTGTTTTGGTTTGTTAGGAAAGTCAGCTACTTCTCTTACTCTTAATGATAATAGAAGAGGTCCTATAGGCTTCTATAGTGGAGTGTCTCCTGTTCCTCCAGGGTCTGGTACTTCAGGGAATGTCTCATACATGTGTGTTGTACTATTGAGCCTTGGCCTCTTTTTCATTCAGTTTCTTTGCAGAGGTTCCCTTTGTCTATTGTGGGGAGTGTTTGGTCCCCAGCAGAGCTGGGATGCATTTTAATAAGATTTGCAGTGGTCTGCTTGTGAAATAAAACCTGCCCCCTGCTGCTGCTGGAACTGAAGTCCCACAAAACACGTGGGTTGGGAGATGTAATATTGTCAGGGCGTGGGCCAGTCTTCTGGGGGAGGGGGCCCACAGCATAGTTACAAAGCTAGTGTAACTTGGAAGGGCAGGTCCATTGAAGCACAAAGGCTAGGGGGTAGGGGGCAGTGGCAGGGCTTGGTGCAAGCAATTTAGGTAAGGAGTGTTGGTGCTCTACTGGTTCCCATAGGTGGCCGTCGTTTATGCTGGCGCATGGGGAGGGAAACGGTGCCTGCCTGGAAGGTTCTTCCTGTGATCCCTGTCTCTCCAGGTCATGCTTCGAGATGAGCAAATCACTCTTCCCTCCTATTGGCCTGCAGTGTTTTTCAAACTGCTGGTTCTAAGCTGTATCTGCAAAGGCTGTTTGTGGTGCTGTCTCTTTAAGGGTAAGGATTCTTCTTCCTAAAGCCCTCTAGGCTCTTCCATAGCTGCATCCACAGCTTTTTAAAGATTCCAGGCTTTAAGTCCTGCTGGTTGTAAGAACTCACAAAATTTGACCCCTTTTGGTTTCAAAGGCAAATGTTATTGGGATTTGTTCTCCCCATTCATGGTCTCCCAGGTGTGAAAGTCTGTTTTTTACCTTTCTTCACACACTGTCTCCCTCCCCACTGCACATGGCCATAGTCCATTTTGCTCCCAATCCACGTTTTCATCCTTCCTATCTTCCTATCTTCCTATCTTCTTATTATAATCATAATAATATTTTATTCATATAGCAGTCTGTATAAGTTGATGGTCATTTAAGTTTGAACCCATTCTAAATCACTAAATTTTTATACCTCCCCCCATTTTATGTTGAATATCTTTTCCTATGCTTATTGGCTATCATATCTCATCTTTGGATAAATGCTTATTCAAGTCTTTTGCCCATTCTTTAATTGGGTTGATTGGTTTCTAGTGTTGAAATAGTTTTTATATAGTCTAATTAACCACTTGTTAGATATATAATTTGCAAATGTTTTCTCCCATTATGTGGATTGCCCTTTTATTCTATGTCCTTTGATGCACACAGTTTTTTTTTGGGGGGGGTGGTTTATTGTCTTTTTGTTTTTGTTTGTTTGTTTTTGAAGTTTGATGTCCAATTTATCTGTTTTCTTTTGTCTCTTGTGTTCTTGGTGTAATATTCATGAAGTCATGGCAAAAGCTGATGTCAGTAAGATTTCCCCCTATGCTTTCTTGTAAGATTTTGTAGTTGATTTTATGTCAAGATCTTCAATCCATTTGGAGTTAATTTTTGTAAATGGTGTAAGATAAAGCTCCCACTTCATTATTTTCATATGGAGATCTAATTTTCCCAGAACCATTTGTTGGAAAAACTGTTCTTTCCCCACTTAATAGTCTTGGCACCCTTGTCAAAAATCATTTGACCATGTGTGTGTTTCTTTCTGAGCTCTCTATTCTATTACCTTGGTATATGTGTCTGTCTTTATGCAGTACCACACTGTTTTTATTGCTGTGGCTTTGTAATGACTTCTAAAATCATGGAGTGGGAAGCCTCTGACTTTGTTCAAGAGTGTTTTGGCTACTTGAGGATCCTTTGAAATTCTATATAAATTTTAGTGTGGGTTTTTCTATTTCTTCAAAAAAGGCTGTTGGAATTTGGACAGCAATTGCATTGAATTCTGTAGATCACCTTGGGTAGTATCATCATCTTAACAGCAAGTCCTCTAATTCATGAACGTTGGATGTCTTTATATTTATTTAGATGTTCTTCAATTATTTTCAGTAATGCATAGCCTCCTGTGAAGAAGTCTTCTCTCTCCTTGGTTATATTTATTCATAAACAGTTTATTAGTTTTGATATTATTGTAAATAAGATTTTTAAAAATTTCTTTTTAGTATCTAAAAAGCAACTAAATTTTGTTTGTTGATTTTGTATTATGCAACTTTGCTAAATTCGTTTAATAGTTCCAAAAGCTTTGTAGTATTTAGCGTTTTCTAAATATAAGGACATGTCATTTGCAAACACAGGTAATGTTACTTCTTCATTCCTAATTTGGATGCTTTTTAATTAATTAATTTTTTTTTTTTTGCCTAATTGCTCTAGCTTAAGACCTCAAGGACTATGTTGAAGAGAAATGACAAAAATGGATATCCTTGTCATTTTTCCTTATCTAGAGGAAAAACTTTGTCTTTCATCATTGATAAGATGTTAGCTGTAGGCTTTTCACATAAGTTGTTTAATATTTTGAGGTAATTTCCTTCTATTCCTAGTTCTTTCATTGTTTTTACCATGAAAGAATATTGAATTCTGCCAAATGCTTTTTTTTTGATCAACTGAGATAATCATGGGATAATTTTTACCTTCATTCTGTAAAATTCATTAATGTAGTGTATTACAATCACTATTTTTGTATGTTGAAATACCCTTGCATATTTGGAATCAATCCCACTTGGTCATGGCATGTAACCATTTTAATTCTCTTTTTCAAGAGTTTTGTTGATAATTTTGGCATCAATATTCATCAGGGATATTGGTTTGTAGTTTTCTTATAGTATCTTTGTGTGGCTTTGATATCAGGGTAATGCTGGCCTCATAGAATGAATGATAGTGTTACCTTTTAAATTTTTGGTAAGAGTTTGAACAGGATTGGTTTAACATCTTTGAATGTTTGTTAGAATTCATCAGTGAAGCCATCTGACCCTGAGCTTTACTCTGTTGGGAATTTTTTTTTTTTTAATTTACATCCAAATTACTTAGCATATAGTACAACAATGATTTCAGGAGTAGATTCCTCAGTTCCCCTTACCCATTTAGGACATCCCCCCTCCCACAACCCCTCCAGTAACCCTCAGTTTGTTCTCCATATTTATGAGTCTCTTCTGTTTTGTCCTCCTCACTGTTTTTATATTATTTTTGTTTCCCTTCCCTTATGTTCATCTGTTTTTTCTCTTAAAGTCCTCATATGAGTGAAGTCATATGATTTTTGTCTTTCTCTGACTGACTAATTTAATACCCTCCAGTTCCATTCACATAGTTGCAAATGGCACGATTTCATTCTTTTTGATTGCTCAGTAATACTCCATTTGTGTGTGTGTGTGTGTGTGTGTGTATGCCACATTTTCTTTATCCATTCATCCATCAATGGACATTTGGGCTCTTTCCATACTTTGGCAATTGCTGATAGTGCTACTATAAACATGGGGGTGCATGTGTCTCTTCAAAACAGCACACCTGTATCCCGTGGATAAATGCCTAGTAGGGGCGCCTGGGTGGCTTGGTCGGTTAAGCGTCCGACTTCGGTTCAGGTCATGATCTCATGGTCCGTGGGTTCGAGCCCCGTGTCGGGCTCTGTGCAGACAGCTCAGAGCCTGGAGCCTGTTTCAGATTCTGTGTCTCCCTCTCTCTCTGCTCCTCCCCTGTTCATGCTCTGTCTCTCTCTGTCTCAAAAATAAATAAACGTTAACAAAAATTTTTTTTTAATCAATCAATCAATAAATAAATAAATAAATAAATGCCTAGTAGTGCAATTGCTGGGTCATAGGGTAGTTCTATTTTTAGTTTTTTGAGGAACCTCCATACTGTTTTCCAGAGTGGCTGCACCAGCTTGCATTGCCACCAACAATGCAAAAGAGATCCTCTTTCTCTGCATCCTCACCAACATCTGTTGTTGCCTGAGTTGTTAATGTTAGCCATTCTGATAGGTGTAAGGTGGTATCTCATTGTGGTTTTGATTTGTATTTCCCTAATGATGAGTGATGTTGAGCGTTTTTTCATGTGTCAGTTGGCCATCTGGATGTCTTCTTTGGAGAAATGTCTATTCGTGTCTTTTGCCCATTTCTTCACTGGATTATTTGTTTTTTGGGTGTTGAGTTTGATAAGTTCTTTATAGATTTTGGATAAGAACCCTTTATCTGATATGTCATTTGCAAATATATTCTCCCATTCTGTCAGTTGCCTTTTAGTTTTGCTGATTGTTTCCTTCACTGTGCAGAAGCTTTTAATTTTGATGAAGTCCCAGTAGTTAATTTTTGCTTTTGTTTCCCTTGCCTCTGGAAACGTGTTGAGTAAGAAGTTGCTGCAGCCAAAATCAAAGAGGTTTTTGCCTGCTTTCTCCTCAAGGATTTTGATGGCTTCCTGTCTTACATTGAGGTCTTTCATCCATTTTGAGTTTATTTTTGTGTATGGTGTAAGAAAGTGGTCCAGGTTCATTTTTCTGCATGTCGCTGTCCAGTTTTGCCACTACCATTTGCTGAAGAGACTCTTTATTCCATTGGATATTCTTTCTTGCTTTGTCAAAGATTACTCAGCCATACGTTTGTGGGTCCATTTCTGGGTTCTCTGTTCTGTTCCACTGATCTGAGTGTCTGTTATTGTGCCAGTACCATACTGTCTTGATGATTACAACTTTGTAGTATAGCTTGAGGTCTGGAATTGTGATGCCTCCTGCTTTGGTTTTCTTTTTCAAGATTGCTTTGGCTATTTGGGGTCTTTTCTGGTTCCATACAAATTTTAGGATTATTTATTCTAGCTCTGTGAAAAATGCTGGTGTTACTTTGATAGGGATTGCATTGAATATGTAGATTGCTTTGGGTAGTATCGACATTTTAACAATATTCGTTCTTCCTATCCAGAAGCATGGAATCTTTTCCCATTTTTTGTGTCTTCTTCAATTTCTTTCATAAGGTTTCTATAGTTTTTAGTGTATAGATTTTTTTACCTCTTTGGTTAGATTTATTCCTAGGTATTTTATGGTTTTTGGTGCAACTGTAAATGGGATCGATTCCTTGATTTCTCTGTCACTTCATTGTTGGTGTATAGGAATACAACTGACTTCTGTGTGTTTATTTTATATCCCGCAACTTTGCTGAATTCATGAATCAGTTCTAGCAGTTTTTTTGTGAAATCTTTTGGGTTTTCCATATAGAGTATCATGTCATCTGCGAAGAGTGAAAGTTTGGCCTCCTCCTGGCTGATTTGGATGCCTTTTATTTCTTTGTGTTGTCTGACTGCAGAGGCTAAGACTTCCAATACTAAGTTGAATAACAGTGGTGAGAATGGACATCCCTGTCTTGTTCCTGACCTTAGGGGGAAAGCTCTCTGTTTTACCCTATTGAGGATGATATTAGCTTTGGGTCGTTCATATATGGCTTTTATGATCTCCAGGTATGCTCCTTCTATCCCTACTTTCTTGAGGGTTTTTATCAAGAAAATATGCTATATTTTGTCAAATGCTTTCTCTGCATCTATTGAGAGGATCATATGGTTCTTGTCCTTTCTTTTATTGATGTGATGAATCACGTGAATTTTTTTGCAGATATTGAATCAGCCCTGCATCCCAGGTATACATCCCACTTGGTCGTGGTGAATAATTTTTTATGAATTGTTTCAGCCAGTTGGCTAATATCTTGTTAAGTATTTTTGCATCCATGTTTATCAGGAAAATCGGTCTATAGTTCTCCTTTTTAGTGGCATCTCTGGTTTTGGAGGAAAATTTTTGATTATTGATTCAATCTCCTTATTAGTACTTTTCATATTTTCTTTTTCTTCATCATTCAGTATTTTTAGGTTGTGTGTTTCTAGGAACTTGGCTATTTCATCTAGATTATGAATTTTATTGGTGAAGAGTTGTTCATAGTACTTGTTTTTCATTTTTCCCCATTTCCCTATTTTCTATTTTGTTTATATCTGGTCTAGTCTTTATTATTCCTTTCTTCTGTTAACTTTTGGTTTAGCTTTTCCCCCCTCTTAGTTCTTTGAGGTATACATTTACATTTTTTACTGTTTTATTCAGTTTTTAAGAAAGAGAGAGACAGCGTGAATAGGGAAGGGGCAGAGAGAAGGAGACACAGAATGCAAAGCAGGCTGCAGGCTCTGAGCTGTCAGCGCAGAGCCACATTAAGGCTCGAACACATATCCACAGATCATGACCTGAGCTGAAGTCAGACACAACTGACTGAGCCACCCAGGTGCCTCAGTTGAGGTATAAATTTAGGTTGTTGATGTAAGATTTTATTTTACTGAAATTATTTAGAACTATAAATTTACACTTTGGCACAGTTTTTACTTCATCCCATAAGTTTTAAGTTTTGACATGTTTAATTTTTTTGACTTAATGTATTTTTTAATTTCCCTTGTGATATTTTTTGACAATTTGGTTGTTTGTTGTTTAATTTCCACACATTTTAGGATTTTTGTATTCTCTCTGCTGTTCTAGTTTCATTCCATTGTGATCAGAAAAAAATACCTTGTATAATTTCAGTCTTTTAAAATTAATTAAAACTTATTTGCCAGTTCCTGGAGAATGTTCCATGTGCACTTGAGGTTGGGTGGAGTGTTCTGCAAATGTCTGTTAGGTCCAATTGGTCTATAGTGTTGTTCAAGTTTTCTATTTCCTTCTTGATTTTCTGTCTGGTTGTTCTACCCATTAGTGAAGGTGGGGTATCAAGGTTTCCTACTATTACTCTATGGCTATTTCTTTAATTCTGTCAGTGCTTGCCTTAGGAGCTTTGATGTTTGGTGCACGAATGTTTATATCTCTCTGGTGCATTGACCTTTTAATTATCACATAGTGTCCTTTGTATTTAGCAACAGCTCTGTGACTTAATGTATATTTTGTTTGATATTAGAATAACCACCCCTAGTTTCTTTTGGTTATTATGTATATGTATATGGATTTCCTCCCCGCCAACATCTTTTCACTTTCAACCTGTGTGTTTGCTTAGATGTAATGTGAGTCACTTGTAGGCAACATATAAGTGGTAATAAAAAAAGCGGGGGGGGGGGGGATTTTCAAGCCTTTATTTATTGGCTCCGTGAAGGAAAAGACCTTCATTAATCAACCTGGAAGGAAGGCTTATGGTCTTATCAAGCATTTCTAAGCATGCCTGTTCCCTGAGCTTGTGTGTGTGCACCAGCCCCCCCAAAGCCCTTCCCTATATGTGGCTGACTTCAAAGTCTTAGATGTTCTATTGTATTCCTCTGCCCATAATTTCTTGTCTCTAGGAGGCTACATGCCTGCAGTCTCCCTGTAGCTCTTACATGGCCATGGTGACTTCCACTGCTTTCAGTGGCTTCCAACATGATATCCAAATATGCCCCATTTCCACCAGTGCTCCAAGTGAAGCAAAACAGGAACCAGTTCCTCAGAAAGGCCTAAATGGCCAGAGCAATGCAAACAAGTTTCACTTTTCCCTTCTGTTGCATGGGAGGAAGTAGGAACTGGACAGCTTTCCACTGACCATGCTGTGCAAGGGAAGAGGCAGGGCACGGGTGAGCAATAACACTCCAAAATTTCTTTCCCTATGGAATGTGACTTCTTGTTGGTTGACATTTGCTTGGTCGCTACAAATCTTTAACTAGTTTCCAGAGCTACCACAAAGATACTGTGGTCAGTATGTTATTTACTTTGGGTTTCCATTTGGAAACAAGGGCCTAGAGTATCCTAGTCCACCATCTTACTGATGGCACTCCTCAGCACTAGTGTATTTAAAAAATATATTATTACTAACAGCCTTCAGTAGGTAATTCACTTCCTCTTGTTACCTTTAAAAATCCTCTAGATGACAAGTAAATACTGACCCCTTTCACTTGGTTAATATGTAATGACACAGCAATAAAAATCAAATGGCTTATAATCTATTACTGGCAAATTTAGAGATGACAGTTTATTGTCACAGTATTTCTAAGTGCTTATTTTGCTTGATGATTCAACTATATACAGTACTTTATAGATCTTTATACCTCAAGCGTCTGCAAAGTGCCATATTACTTATGCTAAAAAATTGATGACCATGACGATGCCACTTATATAGGCTATTTCTCCCTGGGCTAAAAGCATGACCTTATTGTTTATAAAACTTCTAAAAATAAAGTTGGCATCATATTCTTGAACACTTAATGAAAAGAAACGACAGATCTGTAGATAACCTATGTTTCCCTGGTTATTTTATGTCCTTAAAGATTATAAGAATTTTATCTTTTGAACCATCAATCCTTGAACAGAGAGTCAAAGGAAATTGAGATTTATTTAGTTTCCTCCCATTAGGAATATCTATCCTTATGCATTCTAAAATGCAATTTCTGTAGCAAATACCCCAAGTAACTCCATTTGTTTGGGATTAAGAACCATGTTTCCTCAAATGTACCATATATTCAGTTTTTTTTTCTAGCTTATGCTTATCCTTTGTAGATAATTTTCAGTTTTCTGACTCTTTAGTCTCCCTGAATAAATTATGTACTTTAATCATTCTCTTACCCCACATCTAGTTATTCAAGAAGTAACTGCAAATCCTTCTTTTAGTTCTACCACAGTTGTCCCACCTAACATCAGTCCCTTTCAGCCTTCATATCCCTCATATTATCAGTTACATCTTATGAAGGCACTGCTTTGTGTGTATCATCACCCCACTTAGAGACTCTGTATTACTTGGAGCATCTGGGTTGTTCAGTTGGTTGAATGTGTCATGATTTCAGCTCAGATCATAATCTCAGTGTTGTGAGATCGAGCCCCACATCAGGCTCTGTGCTGGGCATAGAGCCTGCTTAGGTTGCTCTCTCTCTCCCTCTGCACTTTCCCAGCTTGCACATGCTTGCTCTCTAACAAAACAAAAGAAAACAAAAAAACCTTCCTGTTTTTCCAATTACCTGTTGGATAATGGTCACATTCCTTCATGACCCTCTCTAGTTTAGCCTTGTACCACATCTCCACATTTATTTCCCACTAGTCCCAACATGAAGCTCATGTTTCCTGCAACTTTGCTGGTCTCCAGACCTTGAGGTATGCGTTTTCTTGAATTTCCACCCCAGTCATCACCAAATTTTTTATATCTTTCACTCATTTATAATATATTTATTGTTTACTCATACCTCTTCCATTAATCCTTCCCCAAATAATTTAGTACTCAATGTGTTTTCATTTTTTGAGTAGTTACCAATTTATCCCATTCATTTGGCACATAGTGGTTTCTTGGCATATTTACTTAAAGTTCTCGTTTCTCTATATATCATATCAATTAGACTTATGTTTCTTAAGGCAAGGAAACAAACAATAAACCTTTTCATTGTTGTAGTGCTCTCAAAGTGTCTATATTAAGTTATTGAGTAGGTAGTCTCCTTGATCATAAGAACAGTGGTGGATAATGTTTACTCAGGGAGCACTGACAAAATAACTAAAAATTAAGGACTGATTTCCAGAAAACACACACACATAAACGTTGTTCATAATCATGTATTAAAACACTTAAAATTTATAGAATAAAGCCAAAGGCATTCTCTATGTTTCTCTAATGCCTGCCGAATATATTTTAGGATTTGTCAAGGAGTCTCTGATTTTAAGTTTCTTGGCTGGTCTGAAGAATATTTACTTCCTTCAACCTGTTAAATCATAGTAGAATAATGCACAAAACTGGAAAGTGATGCCATATTCAAATCTTAATAAGGAAGGATGCCAATAAGTTCACTGGGTGGTAGGTTCAGCTTAGGACCTGGCTCCAAGAAGTCATTCCATAAATACGTGTGAAGGAATGAGTGCCGATGAGTGCCTCTCTCAATGTGTATGCAAATTAAGGGGGCAGTCTAAGTGAAATAGCTGTATAATAATTAGTGTTGAAAACTGTCTACAGCATTGATTGTGATACATCATTTTGAGTCCAGATGGTGAGTAGGATCATATCTTAATAAAATTTTAACTAAGCTTCTCTCCTTCCCCAACTCCTAGGTCTCTTCTCTTTAGGACCTTGCACCTAAAATAACACAGCATATGTGTCCATGACTCCCGATGCATTATCATGTTGCTAAGAAACACACCTTATTTTACCCGAAGTGTTCTGGAGACATAATGTAATACGCTAACCTGTATGGATCATTCAAATGGAGGAGTTTTGGGCACTCAGATGAACATTTAGGTTTTTTTTTTCCTCACTTCTCAAGCCATAGCTGAAAGACTGCAGCCAACTTTTCCTTGCTAATGGGACAGAGGCCTTCTTTTCAAAATTCAAATATTTTGTAATTAATGAGCCTCCCTACAAACCTTGACTTTTTCCAGTTTTTGAGAACACATTATGTTTCTTAAGTTTATCCCAGGGCTGAATATGGCCCAGATAAGTCTCAGACATGACACTGTCATTTTAGATTATTTGAAAGTGAATAAAAAACAAGTAGGAAAACATGAAATAAAAACCAAAACAATTTCTAGACTGTAGAGATGACGCAGAGATATCACCCTTTTACCTCCAATTTCTAAAAAACAAAATGCATTTCTTTTATTAAGTATGCATTAAAAAAAGAAGCATTCTTCAGATGTCCAGATTATATGTGTTTATTTTGAGTTAGTGGATACAATGGCATATTAGATACCAGCACTCCAAGCTACACCTATGTATTTGCCTCTAAACCTTCACACGTCGTCAGTTTCCATTCTTCTAACATTCCACCACTGGGCCTCCTATTTCTAGCGATACCATAGTTCACATTTTTTAAAGGAAAAGAATTATCACCATATTGTGCTTCCAGTGCTCCCAGAAGGATTAGAATTGTCTCAAATAAGTGTTTATTTTCAGCAAAGGGGGAAAAATTGAAAATATGAGCACTAGTAATGGCAGTACTACGAGAGAAAGAATAGAATACAGATTAAAAGAGACATTTTGGCTGGATGAGTTAGTTTTTCCTTAGTAAAAAATCCACATAATATCATGGATGTGACTTGAAAGTTAAATTGTTCAATTTGTGGGCCACACACTTGAGCGTATTGGCTAGTACATTTTTGCACTGAAACAGAAGCAATACAAGCTTTATGTTCTACCATTACACTTCCAGATTTTTCACTTATTAAGATACCTGCCAACCTAATGATTCTTGCATGCATTAGAGTTTGCTTTTGTAGAATTAAGTTTATTATCCCCATCCCACCCACTCCCATAAACATTGCGATGCGAACTCTTTGCCCAATTTTATGAGAATGTTGCAAAGGACAGCTCTGTGCCACCTCGGGACAGGTAGTCCCTGTTCCCTCCCTGGCTACTGATGAATCAGTAGTATTGATCACATCTTATCTTACATGCAAACAGACACTGCTCCCTTAATTACCCCATGCCAGAGGCATACGAGTCAGCAGGTATGCATACAAAAATGGGATTAAAAAGAAAAGGAAAGGGGAAAAATGCTTTCTTTATTAAAGCCTATCGTCCTAGAATGAATCCATTGCTTTGAATTCACTTAAAGCCTGTACAGGCGAAATGTGTTTCTTCTGGGAACCTCGTCGAACTCGTGTCTGGAATTCTTCAGGCTTTTCTCTCTTCACAAGGGGCTTCTTCTCTGGAGCCTTCATCTTCCAAGACACAACCGGTGAGTTGACAGCTGCTGTCCCATAGACCTTCTGGTATTTGGTTGAGGCCACATAGGATGCTTTCACTGTGAGGACAACAGCATTCATCAGGTTTTTAGCTGCCTGGATGAGTGATGTGGCACTGTCCAGCTAAAGTGGGAGGACAAAGAAATACATCTGGGTTAGTCACAGCACATCATTCACAAGATGGCGGTGTAGCTGCACAGTTCAAACAGTGTCGTGCTTGTGCAAATATTCAATATTGACCAAAAAGAGAAAATTATTACGTGACAAAGCGAACAAGCTACAAAGAAGTCATTCTCTTCTATACGTAATCCCAAGGTAAAAAGATTAAAAAAAGAGGGTACTCTATAAGGCACAGCTTTCTAAAACTCCAATACCTGGAAAGCCCAAGCTCTTTTTAGCATGTAAGAATCCCAATGTAACAAGTTTTCCAAAGTGGAACATCTCATGTTATTACATTAGGCTGATTGGTAACAGTGACAATTACTCAAATGTTTAAAAGGCATTTGGCAGGAACTGCAGAATAAAAGGGTATTCAGGGTTACATCTCAGTTGTATGGCTGTTCCAGTGGAAGTATCTTTTTATAAAGCATTTCTAGAGCATGAGCTCAAGATTCGTAGGGATGCAGGCAGCTAAGCAGAGAGACATAGCCATGCTGCACTGCCTTTCATGAGATATTTGTTGGGCTTGAATATTTATTTAACTATTTTCAGGTCTTGAACATTCCTCCTACAAAAATAATTATGTTAGGTTCTTGTAGGTCAGAGAGCATTCAGTAAGACCCTTATAGCCACATGCTAATGAAATATTGATGCTCACTCTGTGGCAAACTATTTTAAGAACTTTGTATTTCCCCATTTAACTCACAAGCACCCTAGAGGGAGCAGTTATTGTCACTGCATTTTATGATGAGAGAGCTGGTGCATGTAGAGGTCTTATAATGTTCACAAGTTTATACTTGCTTAAGTGATGAAGTCCTTAAAGACTGTACCATAATGCCACACTGTTGGGTAGGATAACTTTTAAAATACTACAAGTCACAACTTAGAGTAGGTTTAGAAGCTCATCGTTAGACTCTAAGACCAGGTATGTTTTTATTTCACCTCTTTTCTGTCTTTAACCAGTTTGGCAGTGTGGTATATATTGTATACAAAAGCATTCAACCTGCTTCACTTCCTGGACTATATATGCTGGAAAAGTTCAAAACTACATTTCCCAGACTCCCTTTCAGCCAGGATTTTACAAGCGACCTAGTAAAAGGAAAGAATTAACAGTTGGCTAAGGAAATGTATCCATTGCAGTTAAATGAAGAATTGCAAGAATGATTCTCCTCCTTGAGATTGATGGGCTATAGCTGCATTAGCAAATGGGAGTTAGATATATACAACCTTCTCGGTGCAAGGTGATTAGCAAAGTTTTTAAGCTAAGGGACCTAACACTCTGTGGTTCCCCTATGTGATGTGACCTGCTCTCACTTTAACTTCTTGCCATTTTTTGTGACCACAGTACATCCCATGCAGTGACTGGACACATTAGAAGTTACATCTAAGGCCTCTGTGGTGCTGTTGCTCAGGCTGTTCTCTGGCCCATATATTGATTAGAGCTAAATAAATGTGATGCTAAACTTAAATTTTTTTTTTTTTTTTGACAAATGAGCTCTCAGTACTCCCGTCACCAAAGAAGCTCATAAAGTCAGATCATTGGGGAAAACAATGGAAGATTCTTTCTATGCATGAATTCCTTGTAATACCATAGAGTTGAGGTCTCACTATTAAAAAAAAAAAACAGATTAAAGGTCATTATTACATTGACCCCACAATATAAAGAAACAGAGTTGTGGCTTACAGCCATGATTCAGCAAATAGATAATTGACTGCTTTGTGAATTAAATCAACCAAATGCATAAAGTAACTACTTTACCACATCTATTACACCGTACAACGTGCACATATACCAAAATGACTGCTTACCCCATAATGTTTAATTTATAGAGCACAGATTTTGAAAGCTAGCTCAGGAAAAGCAAATTCTAGATTATTCATGTTAATAGAAGAGAAGCCAAGCACGGATTAGTACAGTGATTCTCTGAGTATAATCTATGAACCAGCAGTATCAGTATCACCTGGAAACCTGTTAGGCCACTCTCAGACTTCATGAATCAAAAATGTGTGATCCAGGGGATGCTGATGCATGCTAGAGATTGAGAACCACTAGATTAATGAAACCCAAGGACTATCTGAAGGTTTATTTCATCCAGTGATTTCAGGACTTTGCTCATACACGAGTTTGGTAATACCAGGGCCAGTTACATGGCTGAATTTGACTTTTTCATCTTTTCCATTATACCCCCAGGTAGAAGTGTAAATAATGAAGAAAGAGCTAGAGAGCAAATGTTGGGACAATTAGATCAGTCACAGTTTCTTTAGAAGCTAGATAACATACCCCTTGGCCAATTGGCAGTTTCCTATAAGTCTGTCAGGTTTCAAAAATGAGTAAGAGTCATTCATAAAGTGAGTTAATTCTGTTGTGTACCATGGGTAAAGAGAGGGGAGAATGGTATCAGGGACAGTTCTGTTGATTTGCTTCTGAGCAATAGAATTAGTAGAAGTAGAATAAGACAAGATGCATCTATTGCATTATTAAATGGTTCTCTGAAAGCAAATCTTGGGATAATTGAGTGGATCCAAAGAGAAGAATTACAAGTAAGTTGGAAATTTTTACCACAGATTCCATTTTCAGAAAGATGGTGTCTAATTCTGCAGCAAAAATATGATAGCCTGTCTCTTCTTCAGAACCCCTTTGCTCTCCCAGCCTGATGCAGGAATCCTGTAAATAGACCTAATACATTGATTGAGAGTGAGACAGCTCTGAAATATAAAGCCAATGATTTCATTCAAGCTATCTGGTAGGGTGGATACTGATTTGTGGCAAGGGGTAAGCTAGTGAGTGAGGAACCTGGTCAGCTAAACCTGAACAAATTATACTGCTAGACAATACTCCCAACCTAAAATTATAAGAAACTGTTTCTTAAAACTTGAATTCCCAAAGGATAACTTTGGCCATTCCCCTGTACCCATTTTAATGACAGATCACTGTTGGCACAATCAGAATTTGTTTTATTTAAAAATGGCTCTCCTTTATGCTTGTCCAAAATAGTACTGAGACCTGGTTTCCAACTGGCATGTTTTGTTAAAAATTCACTTTCTAAAGAAAGTACACTAAAAGACTAAGGCTACATGGTAAGAATTTTTTAATACAAGGCTTAGGAAAACTTAGTTAATAT
The DNA here is from genome assembly GCF_014898765.1 of Herpailurus yagouaroundi. Taxonomy (NCBI): domain Eukaryota; kingdom Metazoa; phylum Chordata; class Mammalia; order Carnivora; family Felidae; genus Herpailurus; species Herpailurus yagouaroundi. The sequence goes on from NW_024412452.1 coordinate 4,236,081, forward strand.
AACTGTATTCTGTTTTGTGATTTGTACTGTAACTATGGCATTTCAAACAAGGTATGTAAATGAATATGGACAAATGAAGTCCTAACAAGCAATACTAATTGGCTACTTAGGAGGTGTTTGACCTTGCATTTGTCCTTTTAATTAAACTGCATGGTTTAAGTTCCAAAAGTCCTTGAAGTAGGAATGATAGAACGTTTAGTGAGGTAATAAAATTGCTGCTGAAGTAATGGGCAAAAAGTAGGGGTCAGGACCTCTGTTTTCCTCCAAAACTTACCACCTGAACCACTATTTAATTTCCGGGTCTTGTTTTTCAGTGACCACCTTATCATTCAAAATGAACCTATCTCAATTATTAACTCTGTTTGGGTGGAAGCCTGTCCTTAAACTTGAAACCATTCTATGCAAATCGTGACTGAGTCTGGTGAGAGCAACCATTTCACTTTTGACTCTTAGTGTCACCTTGAAGCCTGAATTCTTTGTGACTAGATCTCCTGGCCTCAGTTGTGTTCCTGCCCAGTGCTCAGCCTTTCTCAGTCCTGGCTTTTGGGCATATTCCTTGCTTGGATTCACCCTCATGGCACCAGTGACTGAAACCTGATTCCTGCAGGTTTCTCTTATACTTGCTTAGTTTCTCCGAAGCACATTCACTACACAGTTTTAAGGCCTGGTTGTACTATTAGATGGAGCTCAGCAACTTTCGTGCTCTAAGCCTTTACCAGGGCTGATGTTCCTAGCTTTATAACAGCCTTAAAGTGGACTGGATTTCCACCGTTCCTCAAGTTAGCTAATACATTCCTTAATATGTACTGCTTAAACTCTGAGTAAAACCCAGACTTGTATCTTTTCCTGCTTGAGTCTTTTTATTCATATTTGACATTCCATTCAGTCCCTAGATCTAGTCTAGGAGAAGTGGCCTGATTTTCAGTTAATTTTAAAAATATGACTATGTGTGAGTCTCTGTCTGAGCCCCCTCAGTTTCCTTTCTTACCTGTTTCAGGGATGGTTGTGAGATTGAATGTAATACTATTATGCCTAGTTGGGCTGCAGAGGGGCCTTACAGCTTGCCAAACATCACATTGCAGCTAGGTGGTAAAGCCAAGACATAAGCCCATACAGCCTAACTACAGAGTCCATGGCTAACCATTGCTTGATGTCACTTCCCAGAGCCATGCATGGCAGATGAAGCCACAATCTATCACATTCTATCAACCTATGCTAGAATAATTAATTCTCCCCATTTAATCTCATACGTGTCTGCTGTCCCTAACCACAGAACCAGGCTTCTCCTAATTCTGTCATTTTTTAAAAAATATCAAAGTACTATTTTAAAAACATAACAGATGTTTCCTCACATCTTCTATTACAGTCATGAAAAGCAAATAAGGGTGGGGGAGCTGTTTCATAGCCATTTCTATAGGGTTTTTCTAGCTCTTTTTCTGCCTCTGTACTAGTCTTTTCTTCTTAACCCCACTCAAATTCTAATAGATTTCTCTTTCCCTACACCATTCTCATTTTGTGATTTGAACATAGAGAAAGAGGGAAGACGTTCCTGAATTGTGATTCTTCCATTGATTGATATTTGTGTTGTCTAATTCCTTATGTCAAAGATAAAGATTGTCAGGGGCACCTGGGTGACTCATTTGGTTAAGTGTCCGACTCTATTTTGGCTCAGGTCATGATCTCACAATTTTGTGAGTTTGAATCACGTCAGGCTCTGGGCTGACAGTGCGGAGCCTGCTTGGGATTCTCTGTCTCCCTCCCTCTCTGCCCCTCCCCGACTCACCAACTCTCAAAATACATAAACTTAAAAAAAAAAAAAAAGATGAATATTTTCACGAAAAGTACTTTCAATGACGCTTAAAATTTACAGCATCATCTGTAAGAAGATTTCTAAAACCCCATGTTGTAAATTTTACACCATTTCCTGAATATGGGGGTTATACCTTGCAAGAGTTGTTCAGTTTCAAAACACATAGACTTTGACACAAATGTAACTGTGTGACTCAAACTCTCCATTGAAAGTGCATCTACATTTCTGGAAATGCTGAATTTTCATTTATTCTTTTAGTCTATTCCTCCATCCTTCTACCTGCACAGTTATTCATCTAAGTATTTCTTTAGCTACTTACTATATATTTTGTGCCGACCACTGTGCTTGTGTTGGATATACATACACAGACACACAAACCACAAGGTTTAATGCTCTCTGATAAGTGGTCTACTAGGATGTATGGTGCTAAAGGGAAAGAGACAAAATAGGGTAGGAAAATTGTCATTGTGGGGGTGATATCCTAAACTCATTTTAATGGATTAAATATGTGGCTATTGGTGACTAGATGGTTGAGTGATAAGAAAGGAAACTTTGGAATTCCTAGTTAATATACCTGGGTATATATTGACGCTCTTAACCCATATGATAGAAATAAGAGGAAAGTGGAGGTGCTACAATATTAGCTCTGGACATTCTGAATTTGAGGCATCTGTGTTACATGTCAGTGAAGTTATCAAAGGGACATACAGTTGAAATTATGAGAATGAAACTTTAAGAAACCACATGTTTTCTTTATATTGGTCTTCCCAGTTATTTCATGAACAGTGCTCTGCATCCTATAGATATTTATTCAATTTCTGATTTCTTCTTCCCTTCATATTCGTTATTTAGTGTTTTCATAAACGGAGAATAAAATGCTGAATGAAATACTGAATCGATATTTTCTCTGACCAATAAGCGCAATACATCCAAAATTTTTCTCAGCATTATACTTTCAGGATCAAACCTAACATCATCAAGGAATATCTTAACTATTCCCTTGACAACCAAGGCTATTTTCTGTTAATTAGCAATCCTTCACCCTTGAAAATAATGGTGAGCTTCCTGGGGCCATCCAGCGATGAAATAAATGCAATATAGACTTAATATCTACCTTTAAAAACACATACAGCATTGTCAAAAGTCCAAAGTAATGTAAAAGAGGTGGAGGGAAACACGGTTAAATATATATGACACAGGAAATGTCTTAGGATGTTAATTTATGAGGGCCAGATATATAATCACAGAAGAAAATTAGGGTTTCACTATGTGTTCTGCATTAATCCATTTTAAGATTGTATACAGAGATAGAAATATAGTCTGGAAACAAATCTATTTTCAAAAAACCTGATTTTTACCAAAAAAAAAAAATAATAAATAAACCATAAATGGTAATTCATGGAAATCTCCAGTACCAAGCAATCTGTCCTTGGCTTAAAAATAATGCAAATGACATGGGACTACTGGCTGAACTAAACAGAATAAAAGAAACCAAATTCATTTCAAGATAATTTTGATGTATAAAAATGAAGTAACATTACTTAATTACCTCAGAAATGCCTGGGGCAGGGAACCCAGGACCATTTGGACCTAGGCTATTTACATCTTCTCAAGTCAGATGTGATAGTGCTAATGATTTTGAGAATGCAAAAATGGTTCTGCAAATATGGATAGAGTCCATTTTAGCCTCTTGCAAGATATTTTAGTGGAAATAACATAGTATTCATATCTAAGAAGTATTTTAATGGGACTATACTATACATGATCAGGCCGGGGATAGTGTTTTGCAGGAAGAAAGTTGTAATGAGAGAACTGACAATAAATTGAAAGTAAACACTGTGAGAAAACTGGAATCATTCTACTGGAGCTGGTCATTTATTTATAAACAGTTATCGCCCCAAAAGGAGTCACAAATTGCTTGCAGGAAGAAAAAACAAAAAAACAAAAACCCACCTTTGCTACAAGTCTGCTTTGCTGTTAATGAATGGGAGGTTAGAAACCCAGAGTATTGGAGCCTATTATCCACCAAGAAGAACATTTCATGTTTTAAAAATCCATGAGGCTTTGAAAAGATATTTGATCTCCTTAGAAACTGTGATACATTTGAAATACCTGCCTACTTCTTCCCTGGTCTATATCAGTAACACTTTTTAAAAGGTCTAGCAAGTCCAGGGTAATAAATAACTCAAGCAAACAAAGGCAGGGTGAAAAGGTTCAGCCTAACCAAATCTTTCCCTGCTTTATGGATGTTTACACACTTGCAAATAAGAAAACTCCTTTGTGGTAAACCCTCATTTCAGTGTTCTAGTCCACTCACTCTTCATCAAACAACAGTGAACTAAGTTAGCAAAACCACATTCCTTCTGGATAATATAGTGACAGTGGTGAACATAGGGCAGGAATTTGCCCCTCATCATTATGGTGGCCCTGGCAGGCATTATTAGTTAGCTGTGACACTTTGCTCCCTCAAAAGCTGCTGAGGCGCATGGAAAAAGAAACTTCTTTGCCTCCTTTCTCCTAGAGGTCACGTTTTGACGGAGTTGTTAAAAACTACTTGACACAGCTTATAACACAGATTCATCATGTACTATATATCTACTTCTATATTTAAATGGAATTGTTTAATACCATTTTTTGTTTCTACCAGATTGCTGACAAGTATTTTTATCTAAATGATGGTCTATTTATTCTTGTTCCTATAGCTGATACCATAACAGGAGTGCTTTGATTAATGAAATCATTAAACAGAAGACATAAGTATTAAATGAAGTTCAAAGTATGAGGGAGATTATTTTAAATCGGATGATAAAAATTAGCTGAATAGATTAACAAGTATGGTATCTGATGTGAAATGATCACCATTGGTATGCTGCAATAATCCTCCAAGAAAAAAGTGCACCAAACCTGGTAACATTAGAACACGTAATGATCTTTCATAAATGACATCTACAGTACTGTGGGATAACTCCTGAAGAGTTGGCTTAATCCCAGGGGTATTCCCATTTCACTGTGGTATCTTGAAGAGCAAATGTTTTACAAGTCTAAGTAGTGGATCAATCACGACATAGAGGATAAGAGGTCTGTTATTTTTTTCTGCAGGGCTACTTGAATGATGCCAGGGAGGCAGCTGGTGCTCTACAACTGCTGAAGACCAGTTGTTATGAAATCTGTATGTAATGGCTCAAGATTAAGTTGGCAAAGGCCTTAGGAGAAAAGCACTGCCATCTAAGAAAAAAAAATCTCCATAGCACTGCTGAGAAATTTACCAATTGGCTCTCAGATAACTTTTTCAACTGGACAAATTTGTGTCTTTGTTTTTAATTCATTTAGGTAGGTAGTAGCACTTCATAGTCAGCCAGTCCACTGATTAACTGTCTTCATTTGCATTTTTTCAATTATAGGTAAGTAAACCTTGGGGACTCCCATGAAGGCTTAATTACAGTCAACAAATTTCCTAAATATGGCTTAGAGCCATTTTTTTTTCTCACTATTAAAGGCAGAACATTTTTTTCCCCCTCAACCCACAACAAGGCATTCTTGCTAACCGTGGAATCCCAAGGAGAAGTGGGAATATCAAGAGGTGTTGGCCCTTGGAAAGTTAGGAACACACATGTCTGTTAATCTAGGACTCTGTATCTCTTTTTTCTATGCTTCTTCCTTCTCTGATACTTCAAGATTTCCTGACCCAGAGCCTTCTCTGGATTGTTGTCACATAACAAAAGAACCTTAGGCAACAGTGGTGCCAATAGATTTTTAGGCACCCACAGGACTGGGAGATATTCCTGGGTCAAAAGATCATCTTTGTGTCACATAAATATAGGACGCATTGATTGCTGATCTTATCATCTGTTAGCATGAGCATGTCCTACTACATAGTATGAACCTTGGATTGTTACTTGTCAAAGGACTAACGCTCCTTTTCACCTTCCCTGTAGGAGAGCCAGCTAGTACTACCTTTGACTGATTTCCCTAAGCATTATCATCATGACTGGGAGACATACCTAAGACAACCTATTGATACATGATGAAGACTAACACCTTATGAAATGTCTCCTAGGCTCTAGCATGCAATGTGCAACAATTCCGAAAAGAATAGACAAAAGTCAAGGACCACAGATTTGGATGCTAGAAGACTGTGCTTGGTGAGTAAGCATAATCAGAAGGCCTTTGTAATTACTTTCTTTTACTTCCCTTCACATTCAACCACTAGGAGTTGTGTTACATGGCATTATATGTTGGGGAAAGTAAACTCTCGTCCAGCTCAAGACCCTCCCCTTATCATGGTGTGGGGGGGGGGGGTCTTGAAAGAGCTGGTTGAAGCTTTTGTTGCTACGTAAATTGTAGATAAACAGTCTTTTTCCTCAGGCGGTTTTGTTGCCTCTCCTCAAGATCCTAGACCCCTTTCCCAATATATTCTTACATATCAGGTGCGACCTCCTCTTCTCCCCTCACCTTTCCATATTTTCCTCCCTTATAGTGAAGGAAAACTTGGGCTCTAGAGTTCAAACCCTACTTGGACTGATACTGGCTATGTGATTTTGAAAGAGCTACCTAACCTAGCTCTACCTCAATCATCCTAGAAAGTGCTTGTTTCATTTTTATTTAAAGATTTTAAGTATTAAATGAGAGAATGCCCTCAGAGCTAAGTGTCTGGCAAATGGTAGGCCCATAACCAATTTTAAGCTTTTATTACTGTTGTGATCCATGTTTCCTTAAATGACTATTTGAGTCCAAAATGATCTTTTAAAATTATATTTCTTGGATTCTACTTCCTCTTCTTCACTTTCTCCTTTAAAGGTTCCCCCTGCTATCATGCATTTGGACTTTCTCCAAACCTCTTCTTACTGAAGTTACCGCCACTTGCTCTCAATGCCTGTATACTTGGCTTGCTCTCAATGCCTGTATATCAGTTTTAATGTGATAGGGAATAAAGACATGAAGAAATTCACAAGGGGAATAGAAAAGTATCAAAAGATTAGTATGTTTTCTAATACTACTCAACTCTTCAGAAGGAGGAAATTATAAATCAAGATTCAGTACAAGAAAATATGGGGGTTTTACCTATATATATGACACTCATAATGTCTAAGAACATTTTGGGCTTGATTGGGGTTGGAGAAAGACTGAAAGAAGAAAAGAAAATGGCTATAGTTAGAGATATAGAGAAGGTAATATAGTCTATGAAAGTGATATTTACACCTCTAATTTGAGAGGCAACAAAAGAAATAGTATGAAATATTTTCCCCAACCACTTACAGGGCCTAAAATTCAGGCTCTCAATTTCGGTCAAAATTTCTTTCACGTAAAAACTGGTACCCCTTTCACTAAACTCAAAGGCACCAGAAATAACAAGTATTGGTTGGAATGCAAGCTGGTACAGCCACTGTGGAAAACAGTATGGGGGTTTCTCAAAAACTTAAATTACAATATCCAGTAATTCCACTATTGGGTATTAACCCAAATGAAACAAGGACACTAATTTAAAAAGATACATGGACTACTCTGCTTATTTGAACATTGTTTATAATAGCCAAGGCATGCAAGCAACCCCAGTGCCCATCAATAGATGCAGTTTATATATACATGCACACAATAGAATATTAGTCATCTATATAAAAAGAGTGAAATCTTACCATTTACAACATAGATTGACCTAGAGAGTATGAAAGACAAATACCATATGATATCACTCATAAGTAGAATTTAAGACACAAAATAAGGCAAACAGAGAACAAACTAGTGAGTGCCAGAGGAGAGGTGAATGGAAGGCTAAGTGAAATAGATGAAGAGGACTGAGGTGGACACTTATCATGGGGAGTCCTGAGTAATATATAGAATTATTGAACCATTATACACCACCAAATAATGACACTGTTAATTATATTGAATACACAAAATTCTAGCATGTAACAGTTACACAAAAGGAGCCTCTTTTGGCCTAGGAAGGCCCATCAAACACTGAAGATCAACCTCCTAAGCCCGGTGCTTAATCTCTATCAAAACATGAACAACTGGGTTCCCTAGAGTGGTTTTCTAAAGTTTTAAATGTTTCCCCACAAAATGATCTCTCTTTAATTTTTAGCCCACTGGATGTAGCACCTGCCATCTCTACTTACGACTGACCTATCTTGTCATCTAAATCCAGCAAAAGACTCACAGTTTTGGATCTATATATTCTTTAGGGGTACTGTCAAGTCCTATCCAACAAGCTTCCAATACTGTTGCTACCTTTCACTGGACTGTGCTCATATTTATCAAGGAAGTAAGTTACCAAAGGGTAGAATTTTAGAATAGATCTTCCTTTGAAAAAAATCTGGGGTGATTAGAAGTCAAAATCTAAGGGAAGTACAGTTCCTGAGCTGTGGTCTGGGAAGGCCAGGAGTAGGAGAGGTGAAAAACAAAGAAAACACAGTGGAGAACCTCAAGAAAAGCTCTACTTCTCAATGCTCCAAGTCTCTTCCAAAATCAATAATGCAAGGATGGCTGATGTTTATCATACTTGCTACCATTTCTTCCTTCACTGGTACATTTAGTAGGCATGGCCAGTAAACAATAGCCCTTTGTCTTAGACATGATCTCAGAATTCTCAAAACACAGCCCAATCAATCACTAACAATTCATGAGAGTTAGCAAACAAGATAAAACCCATTTAAAGAACAGAGCATAACTAGAAGAAAACATTTTATGAGTAAAAGAAAACATATAGTAAAGGCTGCATGAAGGCTAAAGAACAAAAGTAGTAAACTCAATTATATCTAAAAAAAATGAGTTAAGGCGATTCACAAAAAGATGTAAAATATGCAATATGGAAGGGGGACTCAAAACAGGTTTTTTTTTAGAATGTGTTTGAACTGGAGTGACTATCAACTTAATATGGGCCACTATATAGTTCATGTGTTCTATATTAACCTCATGGTAAAAACCTATAATACACAAAAAATAGTCAAGCATAAAACTAGAGAAATTCATCAATTACAAGGAAAGAAAGGAATATAGAACTTCCAAAACAGTGAACAAAATGGCAATATGTAGAAACCTATCAATAATTAAATGTAAATGGTCTAGGGGCACCTGGGTGGCTCATGAAGTTAAGTGTCCAATTCTTGGCTTGGGATCAGGTCATGATCTCACATTTTGTGAGTTCGAGTCCAGCACTGGGCCCTAGGCTGACAGTTTCTCTCTCTCTCTGTTCAAAATAAACAAACATTAAAAAAAATAAATGTAAGTGGTCTAAATTGTCCAAAAGACATAAGGTGATGGAATGTACAAAAAAAAAAATAATAGTACTTATCTATATGTTGCCTAGAGACACTGACTTCAGACCTAAAGACACACATAGAATTTAAATAAAGAGAAGGAAAAAGTCTCTACAAGAGACTACAAATATCTATGCAACCAACATTGGAGAACCTAAATATATAAGGCAAATATTAACAGATATAAAGGTAGAAATGGACAGCAATAGAATAATAAGGAATTTAAACAGCCCACTTATATCAATGGATAGATCATCCAGGCAGAAAGTCAAGAAGGAAACAGTGTCTTTGAATAACACACTGCACCAGCTTAATTTAATAAATGTGTACAGAACATTCCATCCAAAAACTATTCTCCAGGTTATATAACCTATTATTCCCTAAAGCAAGTCGCAATAAATTCAAAAAGACAGGAATCATATCCTGCATCTTAGCCAACTACAGTGGTATGAAACTAGAAATCAATTACAAGAAAAAAACATGGAAAAAACACAAACCTTTGGAGGCTAAACATCATGGCACTAACAGTCAACATGCTGACAAAGATATTAATAATGAAATTTAAAAGTGGAGAAAAATTAAAGCAGTCCAAAATCACTGGGACACAGCAAAAGCCATTGTAAGAGTAAATTTATACAATCCAGGACTACCTCAAGAAACAGAAGCAATCTTAAATAAATAATCTTATACCCGCAGGAACTAGAAAAAGAAGAATAAAAGTACAAAGTTAGTATACAGAGGGAAATAAAGATCAGAACCCAGAAATAAGTGAAATAGAGACTAAATAACCAAAGAAAAAATCAATGAAATCAAGAGTTGTTTTTTGAAAAGATAAACAGAATTGACAAACCTTTAGAAAGTCTCATCAAGAAAGAGAATTAACCACCAACACCACAGAAATACAAATGACTGTATAAGACAGCTACAAAACATTAGAAGAAATGGATAAATTCCTAGAAACATAATTTTCCAAAACTGAGCCAGGAGGAAGTAGGTAATCTGAACAGTAATGAGATTGCATTAACAGTCAAAAAACTCCCAACGAACAGAAGTCCAGGACCAGATGGGTTCACAGGTGAATTCCACCAAAAATTTAAAGTAAAATGTTAATACCTATTCTCCTCAAACTGTTCTAAAAAAATAGAATAGGGAAGAAAGCTTCCAAATTCATTCTGCAAAGCCAGAATTATGGCACCAAAACCAAAGACACTATAAAACAAAACAACAAAAAACTAAAGCCTGATGACCATAGATCCAAAAATCCTCAACAAAGTGTTAGTAAATTACATTTACCAATGCATTACAAGTATCATTCACCACAATGAATTGGATTTATGCTGGCAGTGCAAGGATAGTTTAATATCCATAGATCAGCATGATACATCACACTAACAAAACAAAGAATAAAAATTAAATAATCTCAATAGATGCAGAAAAAGTGTTTGACAAAATTCAACATTCATTCATAATAAAAACTATCAACAAAGTAAGTAGGTTTAGTGGAAACATTTCTGAACATAATAAAGGTCATACATGACAAACTCACACCTAACATCATACTCAATGGTGAAAAACTAAGAGCTTTTCATCTGTCAGGAAAACAACAAGGGTGTCAAATCTTGCCATTTTTATTCAACATACTACTCCAAGTTCTAGCCACAGCAATTAGACAACAAAAATAAGAGCCATCCAAATTGGTAAGGAAGTGAAACTTTCACTATTTATATAGGAGATAATATTAAATGTAGAAAACACTAGATTTCACCAAAAAATTATTAGAATAAATTATTTCAGCAAGGTCACAGGGTACAAAAGTCATTTATAATAATCTGTTGCATTTCTATACGCTAATAACAGAGTAGCAGAAAGAGAATTAAGAAAATCATTCCTTTTACAATTGTACCAAAAAGAATATAACTAGAAATTAACCAGGGAAGTAAAAGACCTGTATACTGAAAACTATAAAACATTAATGAAAGAAATAGAAGATGGCACATACAAATGTAAAGATATATCATGCTCATGTATCAGAAGAACATTGCTAAAATGTCCCTACTACTCAAATCTACAGATCCAATGTAATACTTATCAAAGTACCAATAGCATTTTTCACAGAACTAGAACAAGGGATCCTAAAATTTGTATGGAACTACAAAAGACCCTGAACGGCCAAAGCAATCTTGAGAACGGACAAAGCTGGAGGTGTCACAATCCAAGACTGCAAAGTATACTACAAAGCTGTAGTAATCAAAACAGTATGGTACTGGCACAAAAACAGATCAATGGAAGAAAAACAGAGTCCAGAAATAAATCCACAGTTATATGGTCAATTAATGACAAAGAGGGCGAGAACATGTTAGGGAATATATTGGAGAAAAGACAATCTCTTCAATAAATGGTACGGGCAAAAATGGACAGCTATACACAGAAGAATGAAACTGGACCACTTTCCTACACAATACACAAAGTCCTGGAAGAAAGCACAGGCAGTAATCTCTTTGACATGGCCTTAGCAACATTTATCTATCTATGTCTCCTCAGGCAAAAACAAACCAACAACAACAACAAAAAGGCATAAATAAACTATTGAGACTATACCAAAATAGAAAGCTTTTGCACAGCAAAGGAAACTATAAAAAAAAAGGCAACCTACTGAATGAGAGAAGTTATTTGCAAATATATATTTTCAATATGAACACCTTATCAGATATAGTACTTACACAATTCCCCACCAAAAAAACAAAAACAAAAAACAAAAAAACAATTTGACTTAAAAATGAACAGAGGATCTAAATAGACATTTTTCCATATAAGACCTACAGATGGCCAACAGATATGAAAAGACGCTCAGTGTCACTTATTATCAGGGAAATGCCAATCAAAACAACAATGAGGTATTAGCTTACACATGTCAGAATAGCAAAGTGACAAGAAGCAAATATTGGCAAGGATGTGGAGAAAAGGGAACCTTCATGCACTGTTGGTAGAAATGTAAATCAGTGCAGCCAATACATAAAACAGTATGGAGACTCCTCAAAGAATTAAAAATAGAAATACTACATGATCTAGTAATTCCACTACAGGGCATTTATCAGCCCCCAAAAACTAAACCAGTAATTCAAAAAGATATATGCACCCATAGGTTTATCATAGCATTATCTACGGTAGAAGTAAGATATGAAGCAACCCATGGATGGATGAAGATGTGGTATGATACATACAATGCAATATTATTCAGCCATAACAATGAATGAGATTTTGCCACTTGCAACAACATGCATGGACCTGGAGAGTATTAGGTTAAGTGAAATAAGTTGGATAAGGACAAATACAATATAATTTCACTCATATGTGGACTCTGAAAACCCAAACAAATGAACAAACAAATAAAGCAGGAATAGACCCATAAATACAGAGAAAAACCTGGAAGTTGCCTGAGGGAAGGACTGGGAGGGGAATGGGAAAAATGGATGAAAGAGAGTGGGAGGTACAGGTTTCTAGTTATGGAATAAGTGAGTCATGGGGCTGAAAGGTACAGCATAGGAAATACAGTCAATCGTATTGTAATACCATTTTTGTATGATGACAGATGGTGGCTATCCTTGTAAGCATAGTGTAACAGAGTTCTCCAATCACTAAGTTGTACACCTGAAACTCATATAACTTTGTGTGTTGACTATACATCAATTGAAATAAATGTTTTAGAAAACAGATTAAACACACTATATACATGATGGGCCATCTAAACCCCTCCCCCTATAAAAGGCTATGCTGTAAGAGTAGCATATTAATATCATTTCTCCCTCATTATCATAATTTGTCCTCATAATTCATAAAGAATGGTATCTTAAATATAATGCAGAAAACTTTTAGACACATATGTAACTGGGTAAAATAATTCACTGTATTAACCTAAAATTAACTCTTCTTTCATTAGAGAAATGAGAATTACAACAAGAAGAAATGGATATCATTATTCAAGGATTCATAAGAGGTCTTCAGTATATTGCATAGTAAAACCAGTAATTTTAATTAACCTCATTTTAAATTAGAGCAGTTAATACATAGCCTTTTTTTAATAATTGAATACATTTTTCTGCCTACTTTAAAACATTTGTTGAGTAGACATAGAATAATACCCTCCAAATCTTTTGCTTTCTTCCTGGTCACTTCTTTTCCCATTGTGAGATGTAACCCATTATCAATTTTCTCACGTATTCGAGTAATTTCCAAGCACTCACAGTGTAGGCTGTCACAGATTCAGGTGGAGGTTTCCTTTCTTTAGTTCAGAGCACAACTCAATTAGTTGTAACCATTGAGTCTTTAACTTCCACCTAGATACTACTTCAGGTTCTTGCAAGACTTGTTACTTTAACAAAGAAGATTCTAAGCAGATCTTATTGACTCTTCCCAACATTCCAGAGATAGAAAGGTTCTATGATTAACCCCACCTCTCCCTAAAACCTGCTCCTCCTATAGTCATTGGCAACACAGTTTTCCAACTGTTTAGGTTAAAAACCCAGAACCTTGTGTTATACATCTTGTTCTCTCAGACCTAGCCTCCAATCTGCCATTATATCTTGTCAACAGTTTTTGAACTATACCCATTGTTTGACCTCACCTTCTCTACTGTTACTACATTGGCCCAGTCCTCAGAATCTGTTCCTGGATTGATGTACTATCTTCCTCTAATTTCCTTGCTCCTCATCCCTTTTTACCTTCTTTAGTCTATTCTTAAACAAAAGCCGGATTGATCCTATTCAATGACCTCAAATAATGTCATTTTTCTGTTTAACATTGTCCCGTAGTCTCCCATCTCAGTATGAGTAAAATCAAAAGCTATAAACATGCCTTGCCTATTGCTTGGACACACCAGTCTTGCCTATACTTTAAGAACTTTGTGCTTATTACTGCCTCTGCCTAGAATGCTGTTCCCACAGAAACTGTAAGGCTTGGTTCCCTCATCCCCATCAGATCTTCAGTGAAATACCAACATCTTACTGAAAACCTTCCTTTTCAAATTATGGCTCCATTCCCACCCTACCTCCCTAATTTGCTATTCTTGCCTTGTTTTATTATTTTTTTCATACAGTCATCACCAATTAAAACAAATGTTTTCTTCTGGGTTTACTTTTCCCCATTCCCTGCTATATCCTGAACACCTACAACTGTCTGGAAAATTGGTATTCCATAAATATTTGCTACATATTATTGAAAATTGCAAATTTTTGGATGAGGAAATAAGAGATGACAAAGCTTGTCCAAAGAAACTTGGGATCAATGTCTAGCATAGTGCCCAACTCTCCATGCTTCTACCTATTCATTCTTCCATGGAAGAGTACTCTATTAATGATAGTGGCAGGAGAGTGGAATTTAGCCACATAATAGAGAAAATAAATGTTAGCCAAACTGCTCCACAAATCTTATGACCTCTTCCTCTTAGTGTGCTTCATGGGTACAGTTAGCATCATCCTTTGCTCAGAAAACATCCACAATTTAAATCTTTGTGTTTATTGCTTTCTATGTATAAAGTACTGAGTTTTCATTATTAGAGATCATCTCCCTCATTAATAGTACCAGCATCTGTGAGGCATGAGTTGTGTTTGCTAGGTATGGTGCTGGTGTCTTAACAAATGATCCCAAATTTTTGAAAGAAATATAAGGTAGATACCACCATCCATTCTTTACATATGAGAAAAAAAAATACAGATTTTTTTGTGTGAACTTGAGTTTAAAAAATTCATATCTGGTAAAAATGGGGTTCAGTCCATGTGACAAATAATATCCAGTCTTCTTTGACCAGGCAAATCTACCATAGTGCTTTGCTGTTTTGAACTCTATTCCTGGCTATTGGCACCATTTATCTAGGGCTAAGCATGAGTTAGATGTATTCTTCCAAATTTTCACAAGTATGAGTCACATGACCAAGCAGTAATGAGGTGAATTTTCCTAAGCCACAAAGGGGGAAAAAAGTCACACTAACGTTCAATCTTGCAATCATGATTCACATGAGATATGAGCAAGGTAAGAAGCAGAGATATCATCTACTACTCAGTTTCTTGCCTGCAATTAAAGTCATCTACATGTTCAAAAACAACTTGATTAAATACAACCTAGAATTTGGGGTGCCTGGGTGGCTCAGTAGTTGAGCAAACGACTCTTTATTTTGGCTCAGGACACAATCTCATGGTTTATGAGTTCCAGCCCCACATTGGGCTCCGTGCTGAAAGTGCAGAACCTGCTTGGGATCCTCTCTCTCTGCCCCTCCTCTGCTCACTCTCTCTGTCAAAAAATGAATAAACAAACTTAAAAATATATAAGCTATAATTCTTCTTTTCTCTAGCTACCATAGATAGCATTTGCTATTTATTCACATATCATTAAAAACCTTTATTCAAAATTTCAACAACTTAGCTTTTTACTCTACTATATAATGGACACCATGATATGACGTGAGGCTGACTGACATAAATTTTAAGAACCCAATATGTATTGGTTGTTACCGTCATCTATATCATCTGCCACAGACTATTTCCTATATCTCTTGTTAAATGACTAGTTCAACTACTAGGACCAGCAACATCTTTACCCTGAATAAAGCATAAGACTGCCCATCAGAGAAAACTGGCTCTAACCTTGCTTGTATCAGCTACTGACTGTGAAAGTTTTAGACACTATAGTAACTTTCAGCTGTAAAATGGGGTTAATAATACTGATCCACTTTCACCAGCCATTGAGGTCCAAGTGAGAAAGTAAACTTAAAACTCTTTCATAAATTTTAAAAATGTCACTGTAAAGTATTATTACATAACTTGTACATACCTTTGGGGAATCCTTTTAGAGTCTTTATCATCATTTATTGGATCACCTGTACAACTTAGGCCTAATAAACTCTGCACAGATAAGGATATCCCAATGAATGCCCAGGGTAGTGTGAGAGCACCATAAGGCCAAGCAAGACAAGAACAAGGTACTTTCAAAAGGAGGTAAGCTTTCTTCTTCCACCCCACAGTGGACATTGCAAGGGCTAAAGTATGGGTGGGACAGTCTAGTTAGTTACAATCTCATTTTTCCCACTTATGGTGAATAGTCAGGAAATAAGATTCTCAAAAGAAATAAAACACAGGAAGCTGCTGTTTGGGATTTCAAAACTGGCTGTGGAGTGCAGTCCAAAAAAAGATATAGGTCAGCCAAAAACAAAGGTAAACCATTCTTGCAGTAGGAACTGCCAACTCATTCAGAGAGCTGTCCTTAGTGATTCCAGCTCAAATTTGGTTACATTTACATATAACTAGTTACTTATTTGCTACTTTGTCTTCAAAGGCTTTGTATGAATGTAAAGGTCTTATTTCTGAAGCTAGACTTCTGGATAAATATAAAAAAGTACTTTCTGGCTCTTTTCTGGTATGTCCTCCACAGATGCTAGCTCTACATAAGCCATACTGGGATTTGGTACACATATCCCAGTGTTTAGTCAGTTGATTGAGATGCATTCTTAGATCAGGATGCCTCTCAAATTGACGTATAAGACCAGCCTATGATCAAAGTTGATTAATGCTTTCCTTTATTGGGTTAATATACTCTGGATTTTTTCCATATTGAAAACATATTGAGCATCCCAACCAATTAGAATTTTCCCATATGTTGTACCACTTAATCCTCACACATACACAAAAATAAAGTATTACTTTATCCTTATTATTCAACAGATGAGGGAACTGAGGCTTAACTTGGTAGCTAATAAGACAGTTACCAGTAATACAAGTGTGTGACTTCTATTTACAGGGTATTTAGGAATCTACTGCAGCTCCAACTGCTTTTGAATAAAATAAGAATAAAGGGCATTTAAGGTAGTTCCCCTGAGAAGCCAGGATGCCTCCCCTTACATGTGCCTGCCAGGGTTTGGCCTGGTTTAGAACCTTATCATCTGTTTCTCCTGGAGTGACTGTACTTTAGGGGAAATGCAGCAAAAGCACCAGAGGGTTCTCTTCAATCTAAACCTGAAAATAATATTTCTTTGGTTAACAAAGAGACTCTATGCATGGACAACATATTGTAGGTTTCCTTGCAAAAGGTTGAACTATGTAAAAAAACTTTCAAAACCACAGATTAAAGGACAAAGTATCCTCAAAAGACTGGAAATGCATAACAGTGTTGCCAAAAAATCATAGAAAAATATTAGTAGTTCCTTTGAAAGAAAGCATCGAATCTATGAAATTGGAAAACTTCTTTGAAAAAAAAAAAAGGACTCTGCGAACTTTCATGAAAATGACAACTTTTAACCAGTGAACAAAGATAAACATTAAAGGGTTAGAGAGAGTATGATACAGTATCTTGCCCCTACTAAAAATCATACTCAATATTAAGATGAAAGCTTGCTCAAGGCACAATCCCTATCTTGGAGTCCCTGTGAATCTAGCCTTTGACAAAGTTAAATCACCTCCGTATTTATTATAAGATGTAAAGGCTACCTCATTATCTCTTTACCTGATATACTAAAAATGCCTAGGCAAATTCTTCAAATATACTATGGCTACATCTTTGAAAGAAAGAGTGATCTCTGTTATATCTGGAGTCACCACCTGTTAGAACTCTCTAAACTTCTTTTAAAGAAATTAATGCTTAGCTATGAAACAATCAATTTCTGGCTACAACTTGCTTGGTTTCAAGGGCTCACCCATTAATTTCAGCATTTCCAGAATTATTCGTTGCTAATATTATCTCAAAAACAACTGCATAAGTAATTTGAATTTCAAAAAGACCATTGGCCTGATGTACTTCTTAATATTATTTTGTTACGGAAAAAAATAAACTATTGCTTAGCTTTTTTCATATATAAAAAATGTAGTTGTTTGTTATATAAGGATTAGACAATATACAAAGGATGGCTAAATATATATTGATATATGAAAAGGATTTGTTTTGAAAAGTGCTATAAAAACAGTTGAATTATTTTAACCTCAATAACCTTGTCTATAAAACGCAAGAAACTGAAGTAATTTTACCTGTTTAAAACTTTCTTTCAAGCAACATTCTCACCAAAATCCTTAATTGCCTTTGAGAGTAGTAATGCCTATGTCTCTAAGACAGGAAAATATTTGGGGTAGACAAGAAGAGAGGTGGATGGAGACCTTTAAAAGGTATATGAAGGCTATGGCCTAAGGACTGTGATGGGTTCTCAGGAGTCTTGCCTCTAGGAAAGTGCATATCCAAACCCTGCTGCCATGCGGGGGATGGGCATTTGGCATATGAGTCTGGAACCATTTTATCTGTCATCTTCCACCCTTCCAGAAGGAAGAAATAAAAAAGCTCCATTTCAAATAATATGTATATTATAGGTAAAAGGTCAAGATTGACCAGAATTATAGGTATTCAGGGGCAATGTTGCCCCCGTACCCTATAGGATACATTTGGCAATGTCTGGAGACCTTTGTCACTACTGGGGAAGGAAAGTTGCTATAAGCATCTATTGAGGAGATGCCAGAGATGTCGCTAAATACCCTACAATGGACAACCACAACAAGCCCCCTACAAGTAGGAATTATCCAAGCTAGGGTAGACTAAAATAGCCTAATGGAGCAAGCCAAAAGATTTTCCAGGGAAGGGTCCAAACTGACTTCCAATACTGGGAAGCTTTCACCACAGTGTATACGACTCTCTTCCCTTTACTTTCTAGACCAATTTTTTCCCCCTAAGTGTGATCCATGAGTTCTCTGCATCAAAAACATCTCAGATGTGGTTTCAGAACAGTGGAGCCAGAACCCAGAATTCTCAGCAGAAATTTATTTGCTACCCATGTGATTCCTCTACAGATTGTAACTTGAGAATCACTACTTCATTTCTCTGTTGAGGTCATTCTCTTCTGCGTTGTCCATTATCACCTCTCTGTAAGTGATTCCTCTATGACAGACCTTGGCTGGTTGTTCACTACTACACATCCAATGGCTTAATTGGAGTAGACATGGTGAAAAAAACAAAAGGCACTTATGTCATCAAAAAGACTATCATCTTTTAGAAGGAACAAGATAAGGAAAAATAAAATCAGCTACCCATTTATTTAGCACTTGTCTATTCTGTACGCTGTGCTAAGTGTGTGCCACATATTAACACATTTAATTCTAATAACACAATAAAGTAGATACTAATATTTTCACTTTGCGGCTAAGAAAAATGGAGCTCAGTGAAATCAAACCACTTGCCCAAGGTCACAAAGCAACTACTAGAAGTCAGAATTATACTTGTGTTCTATTCAGTGGAGGGTATACATGGGCAAGAACTGCTACTCCATGCATATTGCTCCTGATTTTTCAGACTCCTCATATGCTGTAAACAGAAATTGTTGGGGTAGGAGAATAGATGTGCCTAGGATATCCCTTTAATTTAAAGAGTGCCAACAGCTAGGAAGCACACTATTTCACCCTATCACTTCTTCTCTCTATGGAAAACGGAAAGAGGGAACACGAGCAGTCACCTTGGATCAAAAGATGAACTTGAGAGGGGTGCCTGTGTAGCTCAGTTGGTTAGGTGACCGACTTTAGCTCAGGTCATGATCTCGCAGTTTATGAGTTCGAGCCCTTCGTCAGGCTCTGTGCTGACAACTCAGAGCCTGGAGCCTGCTTCGGATTCTGTGTCTCCTCCTCTCTCTACCCCTCCCCTGCTCACACTCTGCGTCTCTCTGTCTCTCAGTAATAAATAAACGTTAAAAAAAAAAAAAAAGATGAACTTGAGAATAGAGGCCCACACTAAGTAGAGGGAGGGGACCATAAATCAGAAGGACTCTGGGTGTCTGATGATTCTGAGTTCATTATGTAGGCCCTGAACTACATACATATAGACTTACTCTATGTGATAGAAAAATAACTGTATTTGGCTGTTTTAGCATATAGAGCTGAATCTATATCTAATTAAATTATGTGAAAGGTTTTGTTTAAAATGTTAATACTATTATTGGGAATTAATAATTTAGGATACTTAATTAAAGGACAATATTTCACATCTAGATGTAATTAACATTTTAATGTATCATAACCTTCATGTGGGAAAGCAAATGAAACCAACTCTGTCACTGTGGCCCCTTTCAAATTCCTTTTTGAAATAAATTACTAATTTGACTAATTCAGCTATTTTGAAAGAAATTCTGTATATTTCTATACCATAATCTTTAAAAAGTCTACATAATATACTAGAAAAATTTTTAAAATGACAAAGGAATTAATTAAACTAGAAAAAATAGTAAGCTAATGTATTAAGCACACATTTATATGCTTATTATGCAACAAATGGAAAAATTTAACACTCAGACACATTTCCTACCCTTATGGAGTTCACAGAGTAGTTAGAAGACATATAATTAAATAAGTTCTTACATTGCAGTGCCCTACTAGGAATGAAAGAAAACACATCATGCTGTGGGAGAATGTCAAGGAAGGCTTCTTAGGAAAATCATGGTATGTCATAGCAGCACCTGGATGGCTCAGTACGTTAAGAATCTGACTTTGGCTCGGGTCATGATCTCATGGTCCATGAGTTTGGGCCTGCATCAGGCTCTGTGCTGACAGCTCAGAGCCTGGAGTCTGTTTCAGATTCTGTGTCTCCCTTTCTCTCTGCACCTTCCCTGCTCATGCTGTTTCTCTCTCTCAAAATTAAACATTAAAAAATGTATAAATAAATAAATAAACATTAAAAAAATAGAAGCACCACAGTATGTCAGTCACTAACTTTGTGGCTTCCAGGAAGCTACTTAGATTCTCTGAACCTCGTTTTCCTAATATTTTTAATGGGGAGGACAATGTTTCCTCCACAAGGTAACTGTTAAAACACATTGCATAGTGCATTTAAAATACTTAGCACAGTGCCTGGAAATACTGAGCCCTCACTGCATCTTAGCTAGTATAATCATGTTATTAACTACATACAATTGTCCTACTGTCCTTCTAACTGTATTACTATTCTAATTTATAAAGCAAAAGCAAAAGCTCAGTTTAGGAATGTTGCCCAGTAGCACCCAAATTGTAAAAGACAGAGTCGGGCATTTCCTCATGGCCATCCAACATTTCTAAATGATTCAATGGTAATATAATCCCTTTATCCAAAATGATAATCCTTTTCCACTTTTGTCAGAAAATCAGAATGCCTTAGTGCTAGAGTCACCTGTACCTAATTCCTCCCTTTTATTTAGTTCTCTTTCTCCGTTGTGGCTGTAATGATGTGACCTTTTGTGTAACTGACACAATGGCTGCCTAATTATATCTTAATAAATCTTTGCACTTCACTCTCTTTCAGCCTCCTAAATTCTTCTAAACAGGTGTATCATATATTGTAAGGTCAGCATATGATTAAGGGAAAAGGGGCTCAGGAAAAGTGAGGGGCTGGACTATAGGCAAACATTTTGATACACGGCTTTGACACTTGCCATATCTAAACACAAGACCTACTCTGCAAGATTTACAATTCCATGGTCTTGTCAACCTGAAATGCTTCCCTGCCCTCCTTATGTGCAACAACACAAATCTAAACCATTGTGTTCCAAATGACTTGAAGCCCTCAGCTTCTCACAAAAATTTCCCAGTGCAATCCAGTCTACCCAACACCACAGGAATGTATCTTAGTTCTTAGACATGTTCTGTCTTCACCTCTAAGTTGACACTTGGCACGTATCTGGACACCCAAAAAGGCTGCACATTCCTCAAGAGCAGAAGCCAGACCCCACATGTCTTTTATCCCCCATAACACATTAGTACCCACCAATTCCCTACTCATCAACCCTTCCCAACACTACAAAGGAATTCCCACAATACTGCAGAAGTATTTTTTTTTAATTTTATAGTCCCAATGATACCTAAATCTGTCCATTACATAGTAGATAAGGATTTTTTTTATCTCAAATAATCAGAACAACAAAATTATGGAGTTAGAAAAACAAATCAGTCTTCCAAACCAACACATAGCTAACATCACAGGTTTGATATTGTCCATTTAAAAGAATGGGGCCCACTTGGTAACATTACATCAAATATAGGGTACATTCTAAGACCAACTTTGGACTGAAATTTTCTTTTTGGTCTATGCAATTATATGTCTCTTACAAAAACAATGTCTCATCAATGAATCAGTCTTTTTCCTATAAGCAATTTCTTGAAAAATATATTATAAAACCATACAGTTTTAGAGCAGGGATACTTTAAGGTATATCCCATAGATGACCTATCATCATTTTACAATGAGAAAATGGAGACCTAAATGATCTATGTAATTTTCTTGCAGTCACCTAATTAGTCAATGACAGAAATGGAACTATGATGCCAGTGTTGAGACCCTAAATTAATGCAATTACTGTTACACTTCATTGTTTTGTTTATAGCACAATATACAGTAGTATTTTTAAATTAGAGTTTTGATACATACAAATGGATTTTAAAAACAATGAACACCACTATAAATGAAACATGCACATGAAGATAAACAAGTGCATGCATAATGCATTCCATGATAGACTCTCTGAATTTGCACAAGTGCACAACACAACTGTTCTTAACTCACGAAGTTTAAAGATGATTATATTCCAAGGGTTTATAAAATATGAGCATTTCTTACCTGGCAGCTGTATGAGGGGTTGATAAAAGACATTAAACACTTGAGCTATGATTAGACATTATATTTTTCTGGCACCGAAGGTTTCCTCCTACCTGGGTTTGAGGGGATTAGCAGTTTTAAAGGAAGGTAGGCCAAAGACTTGAGAGGGATCACCCAACATATAAGACTTTGGCATTGTTACCCACATTGCAGTATTAAGTTGACTGTAGTTGATTATCAGCTAAGTATTCCTATTTGCTAGTTATGGCTCCATTTTTCCTTATTGTGCCTGAAATCCCTACTATTACAGTGACTTCTTTAAGTTAGAAAGCGTAGGTGGGAAAATCACTTGAGAAGTTGCCATGCTACTCTTCCCCAGGTAATGAAAAAAACAGTATTAACCTTAGTGCATTTGAGCTGTAAGGAATGCATAATTTGGCAGGGCAGGAGGGAGAGAGGGTCTTGGCATAACAGAAAAGC
The DNA here is from genome assembly GCF_014898765.1 of Herpailurus yagouaroundi. Taxonomy (NCBI): domain Eukaryota; kingdom Metazoa; phylum Chordata; class Mammalia; order Carnivora; family Felidae; genus Herpailurus; species Herpailurus yagouaroundi. The sequence continues at coordinate 4,259,199 of NW_024412452.1, forward strand.
TAATGCTGAGAAAGGACTCCACCTTTCAAACTGCCTCCAATTTTCCAACACCAATATCCACACATAGTTAACTAGGGATGTATGATTTGAAAAAAAAAAATGAATGATACCCTCTTAATATATTTCCTAATACCCATGATCCACACAAAGAAGCTTTTATCCCACCCCATGAAAAGTAACAGGGCCTCACATTCTAATGGTCCAAACTGTTTTAAAAACACCCACCCCGATGCTTTTCAGCATCCCTTAAAGATTTAACCACCTCCATGAACTTATTTTGCCCTTTTATATAAAAGCTGGTATCTTGACAGTTTTAATAAGTACTCAGGAGAGAATAAGGAAAGTGGAGGAAAAATGCTCACTCCAGTTATCTTTTCTTTCTAAATACTGAGGCATACAAAAGAATTAATCAGCATATAGAAACCCAAATGAAACAAAGAACAGTGACATTTCACAGCTCCTAACTACGAAGAGAACTTACAAAACAGCATCAGTGTTATGACATGCAACATCAACAAAAAAAGGTAGCAAATTTGGTAGTGACGCCTTGAAATGGCTTCACTCTTAATCTTGCAAGAGTGGGGACTCCTTTGTTTTCATAAATATTTTAATCTTTGCATTAGAAAGTTTTCATTTGTTTATATCAAAACCAAGTTCATTAATTCTTTATGTATCAGTTTCTTCACCATTTTACCCCATAATTTTAGAAGAGCAGACTGATTCTCTGGGCCAACATCAATTAAGGATGTTTTATGACCCTGTAGTCTTTCAAACAAAGAAGAATACACACTCTTAACTAGCCTTCCTTAAAGAAGCTCACCAAAGGACTACAGAATGGGTTCATTCCACATATGCAATGACTTTCACTCCCAATGGGAAGAAAGACTAAGAAATAAAGGAATGAAATACCATTTTTCCTTCTCAAGTTTAGATCATGCTTGAAGAATGTATTTGTGCTATGTATTCTTGACTCATACAAAGAATAAATAAATAGATCCTTTGCCCAAAGAATAAATAAATAGATCATTTGCCCAAATAGTAAGTAAAGAAGACTTGAGTGGTCGTATCTTTACTTCTTTGAAACCCCATCCACCTGCTTTCAAAATTAATGTTTACAATGAAACAGATTACATTAGAAAGCAAAGTTACTCACCATGGAGGAATCACTGCTTCCACTCCCGATCGGAGCTCCCTCAGCACAGGTTGGGAGGTGGGTAGAAAGTTGACTAGCCCTGCCCCCATCTATGACATCACAATCTACCTCATAAAAGGTAGTGAAAGTGCTCTGAACTCCTGTCTGATTTCCGAGAGATACAGAAAAGAGTGAGTGAGAGAGAGAGCAAGAGAAAAAAAAAAACGTACCCTATTGGGAAGGGATTGGGGAAGTGGAAGAGGGAGGGGGTCATTGGGAGAAAGAGGCATATGAAGGAATTAGGTGCTGAAAGAGATATGGGTGGGCATCTGTGATATTAAGCAGCCCAGCCATATGAATTCCTCATTGGCTCTCTTGAACAGATAAATGGACCATTTTGGAGAAGGAGGATGAAGAAGCACCCTGCCTTGTCAGGCATTGTAGGGGACAATCGTTGTGGGTTCAAAGGGGATGAATCCCCTATTTAAAGCATTGAAGATCACCAAGAGAGAAAGCAAGGGCTACAGCTCTTAAAGCTTGGAACAGTATGTGGGGAATCTCAGATGTCTTTCTTGGAAGTTCCATTGCCCTGCTGTGTGACCTTCATTAAGCCCTTGGCCTCTGCATGTGCAGCCAGTACATGGTACTAAAAGGATACTTACCTCTTTCATTGGAATCACTGAAGAACTAATGAATTCATTGTTGCTACAACTGCAATTCTTTTTACTCTTCCTTTTTGTACCCAAGGAGGGGCTGTGTGACAGGCACATTTTAAAAGATAAGCCAATAACCAATGCCTATTTCTACTTCTTAAGATTTTACCTTCTGCATGAAATATTAATGACAATTTTGACCAGTTTTTCTCTGTGTAGTGAATATAATATATATATATGTATATATGTAAAGGGGGTAAATAAAGCCCACCTTCAAAACTGGAGAAAAATCGAATGGGAAGATTTCCATAACCATAAGGTCCCTGCGCTACCACTCTCAGAGGTCAAATTTAAGTTACCCAGTGATGTTAACTGACCAAATGTGTGTCACATGCACTAAAGGTATAGTCATATAGTTATAGCTTTGTTTAACACCTGAGTCCATTGCGGGGGAGGTGGGGGGGTGGTAAATTAGGCACTATGGGAGAATAATGTGGAGAACATTAAGGTATTTTTACTTTAAATGGAGATTTAGAAGTTAAAAAACTATGAACTACTCAAAGTTGTTGAGTGGGTAATATGACAAAAGGAAGGAGTAGTTTCAAAGAGCAGGTAGGTTCTGAAACCATCCACATGGAAGCCAGATCTTCATTTGCCCCGTGCAATATATGAAAAGTGAAACTCACTATTCCCACAGAAAATATTTTAGTAAAAGATTCAAAATTATAGTTTACAGTTCATGGCATCATAAATGGGTAAAGCCCAAAGCATGTTTCTGCGTGTAGATAACCAATATTCATGATTAAAAATTTTTTCTTATGTTTTAAGCCAATATAATTCTATTTTTAATCCTGCCATTCCTAGATCACGAAATATATAAGTGTATTAATGATCACAATTTAAAAATTAAGCAGGGGCACCTGGGTGGCTCAGTCGGTTGGGTATCCGACTTCGGCTTAGGTCATGATATCACGGTCCGTGAGTTCAAGCCCCGCTTTGGGCTCTGTGCTGACAGCTCAGAGCCTGGAGCCTGCTTCAGATTCTGTGTCTCCCTCTCTCTCCGACCCTCCCCCATTCATGCTCTGTCTCTCTCTGTCTCAAAAATAAATAAACATATTTTTTTTAATTAAGCAAAACTGGTAGATTAGGGAGCATTTTGAAACATAGATGCTACTAAATTCAAACTGATAATGGATTTGGCAACATTACTCCCATATTTTACTTCAAAATAAATGTTAGAGGCATTTAAATAATTTCTTCAGAAAATTAAATACAATAGAAAAAAATATCTGGCATTTATGAAAAAATGGAATTTTTCTAGTATTTGATGTTTTCTGTACTTATTAGAGAAAGCAGTGATATCCTGCTTGTTTTCCTTCTTGTATTATTGTATTTCTATTTTCAGTAATTCTAAATCTAAATTCAGCTTCTATATTCAACAGCTTTATTGTGTGAGTTTTCACAATTAATGGCCCTATGAAGTTTTATTTTCTTCCTATTTTTACTCATTGGATCATTGACTAGTTGGCTTATCCTTGCTTTTTTATGCTTTATGATGACCCCATTTGTTTAGAAATTAGGCATCTCCTGATTTTCCCATTATAGGGAACGTGCTATTCATTTATCTTTATTTTTCAGTTTCAAAAATGATTATTATGTATTAGAAGCTTATTTGTGTCATCTCACCTTTCATACAAAATTTAAAGGTTGTTATTATAAGATTACTGATTGCAATTGTTCATTCTTCCAAGAAACACCTTAACAATATTACTACACAACAAAGAAGGTATATATCTGCCAATGTTAATATATCAGAATAAAAATGGAGTTAAACACTTTTTAACTATTGAAAGAAAACAAGTTAGACTTATAATTTTTTGATGTTTCTTATTATCTATTGCTTATTTGGAAATGGAGCATGACTTCAGGAACCCAATGCAAAACTAGGCTGCATCAAAAGGATGCAGAGTGGTGAACTGTGCTGACTTTTTTAGGTGATTTAGTATGATTGATTGCAATAATGTCTTTAGTTATGAGATTAGTTTAAGAAAAACCAAAATGAACTTTCTTTGACACAGAATGCAATGCCAGGATCAGATAATTTCCAATTCTTCTTAGGATTTAGCCACTTGACATTGTTTATGAACACTGTCACTACAATTATGGATTTGATGCATACTCTCTATGACATCACATAAATGGATGAGTTAGCCTTTCAAGACAAGATATGAAATGATTGAAAGATTTGAGTCAAGAAACACCATTACTGAAGTCATGGTTATAATTTTATTCTGATCAAAGAGATGTAGGATTGGTTTCGTCTGTTGAAAAAAGGTGTATTTGTTTAACTTCGTGCAAAAGATCGAGAAAAGTCAGGTGGGATAATTTGTGTACTCCAAAAGAATAATCAAAAGGTGTCTTTATAAAGCAATTCATTGTGTAAGACATGATCAGGCAGTTGGCATGCAATCTGACCAAAATGTTATTATTAAAGAGAAATATCTCAGCAATAGAGAATCTAAACAATTTTGATAGCAATGGATTTTAATCAGGAGTTCCTAGATAAAGAGATTCTGTTCTGAGTTTGTTTTATGATAGTGTCTCACATACATAGCCTTGGGCTTAAAAGAGTATATGGTTCTTAGAAGATGATGCTGCCTGGAACTTCTCCAGGAACTTCTCTCAGTTGAGAAATAGATTTGCAAAAGGAAATGGATGAAAGAGGTCAAGATACAGATTGTGCAGATTTGACAGAAGATCTAGTCAGAGTTCCACTCAAGTTCATTATCAGCAAGGCATCTGCACAGATGAAGGTATTCAGAGAAAAGCAATAATGTAAGATGTAGTATTGATGATGAAAGAAAAGATTACAGTCCAAATTAAGTAAGCTTGCCTTCAAGAAAATTGGATTAGGATGAAATATTTGAAATATATTTATTGCCCAGAAAGAAAATGACTATTGAAGATAGAGTAAGACAATATGTTCCGAAGCAGTAAAAGAAATCTAAACTAAGAAAACTACACACTGCCCATCCAGAAGTCTTTCCTATTTGTAAGATACATGGGCCATAACATGGCACATATTTCTCTCCTAAGGGCTGTGATAAAAGCTATATTTTATAAATCATTTAAATTAAGCTGGAGAAAGCATTTGACAAAATCTGTAGGGACAGAATGCAGAAGATAGTAAGTTAAACATGCTTTTATTTCTAGAATATAGTGAACCAAGAACAACAGTGAATACACAGAGATAGCCATCAACAGACACCCTGCTATTCTTGCTGAGAATGCTAAACAGTAAGATGAGAAACTAAATGGAAAAAAGAAAACCCAATGGATTACACAATCTAACAAAAGCACAATGGACAGAAAACCTTATCCTTTTTCATGGAAATTATTTGCTATTAGAGAGAAAGGACTTTGAATACCCTCACCCTACAGATATTTAACACTGTGCCTTTTTAGTTGGAGCACCATAGAAATGTTGTTCAATGAATCAGAAAATGTACTATGTGAAAAGGAAATACAACTCATTGAAGCTCGGATTGTTGGTTTGTCATTAGAACTTAGGAACAACATACAGAAACACTAACCTTTTTCTAGAAAAATATGGTTGTCAAAAAATTTCATCACATCCAATACCAAACATAAAATCCTGTCTCAGTTTTCCTATGGAGTCTCTTAATTTGCTTTAGTTTGAGTCATCTGAGGTAATTGAAAATGGTGCAAAATCAGTAAGATCCCCAGATAGTATCTAGTGTATGATTTTAATATTTATCTTCTGTTTATGTGTATATTCTTGTATCAACTTATTCACATTTTGGCTTCTTTTTCTTCCAACTGCCTCAGTATCAAGGAATTCTTGAGGTATATCCAAGTAGGAACAAGAAAAAAACAAAAACATCACAATGGATTTAGGTAACTAATTCACAATAATGTATTTCTTGACTAGAGCTGACATATCCAAGTGTACACAGGAAAACCAGAAAGCATACACTAAATTACAGATACTATTTCAAACATAAAGGTATTCTACCCAACACTGTAGCTTCCCGTAATAACTTGGTTCAACTTAAGGGAACAGATATTATCTGGATTTGTTCTCACATATCGACAACTAGTTAAAAATGAGGAGACAGCTCCTAAGACACTAGACATTATTTAAAATATATTAATAAATAACATCTAACAATGAAATCAATGATAACAACTAGCATCTCAAAATTAGAATAGGTCTCATGGGAAAATGTTATAAACCAGCACTGCTTAAATAGGTTTGCCTGTGTCTCACAGATATCAAAAGATGCAAAATTAGTGTCCCTCATCCAGGTACCTGCCATATGTCTAATTTCCAAGTTTTCACAAAATATTGCTAGTCGTTGGCTGCCAAATAATGCTCTGAATATGAACTGAGATCCAAAACATTAATTGCAAATAGATTAAGGTGTGGATCACTTGCCTTCTTTTTGATTAGAGGCTTTCAAAACTTGAATAGCTTTAAAACCTAAAGAAATGGAAGTTCACTGACTGAATGACAAGTAATGGCACTGACATTTCTGAGGCAGAGACATTCTTCTTAAAGCCACTAGCCACTTCTCCTCTGACGAGCAATAATGAATGCCCTCAGACCAAAGTATAAATGCCTCAGAGTACAAGGTCAGGTGATGCACTCAAATTAATCCATTGAGTAGATCCAAGTTAGGTCAACCCATGCTTCCACCTATGGTAAAGAGTTATTTGCTTGGTTCATGTTCCAATTTTGCCACAAGAGAGTCTGTTTTCTCACTTTAAAATGAGAGCATTAGAATATAAAGTCTGTTTCTATGCATAAAACAAATCAGTTTAATTTCAGTGAAAAAACGGATTTTTTTCAATGCATAGAATTGATCAAATTGATAGGTTTAGGGCCATTGTCACTAAGTATGTAACTAAAGAGCTTCTTTAACAGAGCAATACACCATCCTCCTTTGCACAAAGACTATTTAAATCCAGGGAGACACCTATACAGGTGTGGTATACTAGACTCAAAACTCGTTATGATGCCTGGCACCCAAGGAGATTTTTACTTATAACATTCCCCATTTCCCATTTCTTCCACATGTAATACCTTGAGTTTGTCAAATGTCACCTTTATAACACTGGGAGAAAGAATCTGCACTGAAAAATCACTTAAGGGTTATTTTTCTCTGAAGGTTTGCATAATTTAGGTTGTACAAAATCAGTGGCCATGTACACTGATATAAATGTAACAGAGGAAGACAATGCAGGAATCAAAACTTAAATGGTTATAGTTTTGCTGTCATAACAGATTGAGAAGGTTAGGTTTTTCAGAGAAAGATTGAATTATTCAGCAACCCATCTTTGTAGTAAAGTATATGCAAAGAACTATGGCCATTCTGCCAATGATAAGTACTTGTTTAATTTTCTTAGTGTTACAGAATATTTCCACCATCTTTCCATCCAGATTTATAATCTAAAGTTTGTTTTAATCTTACTGTCTCTAGATCTGGCCTCTCCTACTGTTGCATAGCTCAGGAAAGTCTGTTAAGCCCAAATACTTAATGGCCTACCCTCTGAAAAATCTGGAGAAAATTCTTTGTAACTGCAGTTAATTTCCTGAACACATACCCTTTTGTTCAAGTGAAGCAGAGAAATGTATTTCAAATCCAAATTGAAATAGCAATTTAGATTTGTTTCCATTACTACTACACTCTGATCAGTGGAGATCAAGAATTGACAATAAACAGAATCAGAATATATATATAAAAAACTCTTTCCCCAAAAAAGTGTTGCTTAAAGTACAAGGTTACATAAGTAGGTACAATGCTAATTCCAATGACTGCTTCGTATCATTACAAAATACTAACACTATTTTTATAGAGGAAATATAGAACTTTTCAAATAAAATGCAATTCTCATCTCAACAAATCACATTTTAAAAATATATTTTAAATATATGTAATATAAGTGTATAAAATATATATTTTAAAAGATATAATACATATAGCACTGTACAAATAATTCCCACATTTTCTTTTCCCTAAATTTTCTTGGATCAGATATGTCACAGTTGTCAACCACTTGTTCAGTTCCTGCTTATTTGAGGATAATAGAGTAAATATCAAATCATGTGTATTTGTTGTATGTGCATGTTTGTGCACATGCACATATGTATCTTTGGTTATATGCCATAGTCAGGTAGGATCGATTTGGCCATTATCAGTTTCTAGTAGTGTATTAATGGTTTTCATTTATTACCATGAACATTCATGTTGATTTTGAGTCCAATTTTTTTAATGACGTGAAACAGGCAATAAGGACTGTAATTGACCCCTTATTCTCTAATATTTTTCTTTAACAATTCAAATCCTACCAACATCACAAATTATATTTTCTCACCTTGTCAAGCTTCTCTCCACAACCCAATTGAGAGAGATTTAAATTTGGAAAGGAGAGATTTAAGTGGCAAAGAACAAAAGTGCACATTAGGGCAGGTTACTCCATTCCTCAGGAATAGGGCAGGGCTCCATTCAGTCAGTCTGAGGAAACTAATATCCCCACCTCGAAACTCTGCTCCTATATTTTGTTAATATGAAAAAAAAAGACATTTAAATGCAATAAAATCTTTCAAAATTTGTAGCATTTTATGTGGGGTCAACTATAAGTTACAATTTGTGTCCTTCTATCTCTGACCTAAACAGTGAATTCCTGTCCGGGGTAGGGTTATTGCTCTTTTGTTCTGACTTCATTGTTATAATGAGACTCTTGATGTAGTTGAACTTCAAATAATAATAATAATAATAATAATAATAATAATAGTAAGGCGCAATTTCTCAGATTTATCAGAATGTTTGATGTTCAGCATTCTACATTCTTAAATTCCACCTTACTGTTTCCAATCTCATTCAGAAAAATCCACGAAGTACAAATGTTAGGGTAAAAATAATCAAAGGTTATTTAGAATGATTTTTATGTCTTCAGATCCATGTGTACATCTTCATTTTTACATTTAAAAGAATCCATTAAATCCTCTGAAACCTAGTAAATAAAAATTAATTAAAAACACAACCATCAAATATACAAGTAATATCCGTATCACAGCTGTGGAATTTACTTGTATGCAAAATATATTTACATACTTGGAAAAAAATTTGCTCAACTTTTCTGCCATGATGAATATAATGCTATCACATTTAAGGGATATTACCTTCTCTAAAATAATTTACGATACGCTATGGTTAAATTTCTTTTTTTTTTTCTTCTTTCATGCCTCTTCTCTCCTATCCTACTCTCATTTCTTCCTCTTCTTTCAACATTCCTTTTTCCAAAAAGCATGTAAACTGACCTAAGAGATTAAATAAACAAACACTAAGCCAATAAAGCCAATTTATAAACTAATGGATGTTTAATATTCTGGACTTCAGTTTCTTCTACTTTCACTTTAACATTTCTGTCACTGTTAGTTTTTGGGGTTTTTTTGTTGTTGTTTTTTGTCTTTGTTTTTGTTTTTTTGTTTTTTTAGATTTTCTCTTCCCCATTGACCTCCTTAGCAACCACACAAATGGCGTAAGCTAAATTGGCTCACAAATGCATCTTCTACTTTGAGATTTAGTAGGAATGGCACCTTTTGCCTGTTGAGAAGGATTTAAGCCAATAACTTTTAAAAACATATCTCCAGACAGAAAATTAGTAGTGCTTCTTAGACAGCAATTGTATGATTGAGCACATGTAAGCATATATCCAGGATTGTGTTATTTCTCAAACTCCCCATCATGTCACAAGAAGAACTTTTGCATCCATTGTCCCCAGCCTATGACCTGTTGAGTTTTCCTGCCCCACCTCTCAAGCCAAAGGCAGATACAACAGAAGAAGCCTTTCCCAGTTAGTACACACAGAATCACATAAAACATACACATGCTGACATGATACATAACTGTGCACATGTGCATTCTGTTCATCATGCTAGCTCACGGCTCTAAAAACACAGCTCTCAGCTTTGAGATTTAAGTCATTTCTCTTGGAAAAATGGAAATAAGCTATCCAAATCTCTTATTTTAGGGGAAATTTTGATTACTAACAAATATACCTTCCTGGGAGCTTTCCTCTATTTCAGAAAAGAAGCTACAGCCTTGAATCCCATTATTTAAGCATTTCTCTCTCTCTCTCTCTCTCTCTCTCTCTCTCTCTCTCTCTCTCTC